>NW_015634015.1:390800-449089 GCF_001515625.1 Sinocyclocheilus rhinocerous | reverse complement strand
TATATATATATATATATATATTCTTAGTGTGAAGAACATTTTAATCATCTAAAGAATCTTTTGTGGAATGGATTCTATTAATGCTCCTGAGAATCGAACCCGTGGCCTTAGCATTGCCACGCTCTATTGTTTGATCTAATAGAAGCAATCCGCAGTGAAATGAACAGGCACACATGCCCGAGACGTCTAGCAGCTCAGTCCAACAGGAAAACTAACCAATGATGAGTTACATAAGAGCTAATTATTCATTAGTGCTCGTTTAGGTAAAGTGCACCCTAATTATAGGCTTAATTTGATCATTTTCTGAGCAGACGCTGAATCAGAGATGTTCAGGGCGAGGGATGGAAGGACCAGAGTCACCAGTATATCATAGAAATTTGGGGGTGGGCTCTTTTGACCACCTGCCAGTGCCAATGACCCAGAACACCCTAGAAACCATCCGCAGCTCCTCGGCATCATGGCAGGGACTTTTGCATGGGCAAACACCTCTTAGAAAATGCCAAAATGTAGTTCAACACAGCATTTGCCCATCACTGTAAAAACTAAATGAGGTCTTGCTGTATAGGATGAATTTGTTATTAAAGCAGTTCACCCAAAACTGAAAATCCGGTCATCATTTACTCACCATCATGTTGTTCCAAAACTGAAAACTTAATTGTGTTGAACACAAAAGAAGATTTTTTTTTGAAGAATGTTGGTAACTAAATAGTTTTGGCTGCCGATGATTTCTGTTACATGTACAAAGACAACACTGGCCCTGTTTAAACCTGGTATCAGCTCCCTGGTATTAAACCTGTTTTTGGTCAGTTGTATCACAAGTAGATGAAGGAGTCACATTCCTGTTTATACTTGGTGTTTTAATCCCACTTTTCTGATTTCTTAGAAGGGAGGGTCTATGGGTGGGTACGTATGGGCTTTTTCTGATCTTTCGATGTAATATCGCAAAATAAGCTTGCACAATTTACATATGAATGCGAAAGAAGACAACATGAAATTATATGAAGAGCAGCAGCTATTGTTTCTGCTCTGATAGCCGCAAAACTATGCTGTGGGTTTGTGTTTAAATCAGGACTGATAAGACATTGTGCTTTTTACATTTCTTGCCTTCAAACCAAACTTACAATTTCACCTGGCAAAGTTTAAATCCCATCTGGTCCCAAATGCGTCTTATACTCCCAAAGCAAAGGTTTCAGCGTTATCCACTTGTGTTGAGATCGACAAAAACACATCTTCATGCACAGCCACGGAGTCATTTCTCAAAATATCTTTTACATTCCGCAAAAAAAATCACACAGTTTTGGAACAACATGGGGGTGAGTAAAGGATGACAGAATTTTCATTTTTGGTGAATTATCCTTTTAATGAAGGCATCTTTTATGAGCACGAGCAAAGATTTTGAAAATCATGAGAAAATCAGCAGAACAGATGTTATTTTGACCGTCCTGATGATTCCAAGGTTAAAGTTGTTAAAATACAAAGCAGACAGGTTTATAAGCTTGCGATCTGCAACCCACCCACACGTCTGAAGCTGTATGTGAGCTGGATTGATGGCTTGATTGAGGAACTGCACTGTGACCGCTAACTACAAAAGTCGCCTACATCACTGGCTCTCCATTTGTCAGTCCTCTTGATGTTTGGCAAAGCAATTGACATTAATTACAGTGTACAAGCATCAGAGTACTTGATAGAGATTGTATCTCAATGTTTGTGCCCATTTCTTCAAATAAATCTGAGGTTATTTGAGTGCACTCGTTCCGCTGAAGTAAACATCAAACACGGAGACACTTAATGTCTAAATGCAAATGCTGTTATTTGGGAATAAGACTGTCAGATCTTTCACACTGAGTTCTTCTAAATTAGTGGAGGTCAGTTTGCTCCATCGGTTCAGATTGTGTGCTGAGGGCTGAAGACTCCGTCCTGCACACACACACAATGTAGTTCAACACAGCATTTGCCCATCACTGTAAAAACTAAATGAGGTCTTGCTGTATAGGATGAATTTGTTATTAAAGCAGTTCACCCAAAACTGAAAATCCGGTCATCATTTACTCACCATCATGTTGTTCCAAAACTGAAAACTTAATTGTGTTGAACACAAAAGAAGATTTTTTTTTGAAGAATGTTGGTAACTAAATAGTTTTGGCTGCCGATGATTTCTGTTACATGTACAAAGACAACACTGGCCCTGTTTAAACCTGGTATCAGCTCCCTGGTATTAAACCTGTTTTTGGTCAGTTGTATCACAAGTAGATGAAGGAGTCACATTCCTGTTTATACTTGGTGTTTTAATCCCACTTTTCTGATTTCTTAGAAGGGAGGGTCTATGGGTGGGTACGTATGGGCTTTTTCTGATCTTTCGATGTAATATCGCAAAATAAGCTTGCACAATTTACATATGAATGCGAAAGAAGACAACATGAAATTATATGAAGAGCAGCAGCTATTGTTTCTGCTCTGATAGCCGCAAAACTATGCTGTGGGTTTGTGTTTAAATCAGGACTGATAAGACATTGTGCTTTTTACATTTCTTGCCTTCAAACCAAACTTACAATTTCACCTGGCAAAGTTTAAATCCCATCTGGTCCCAAATGCGTCTTATACTCCCAAAGCAAAGGTTTCAGCGTTATCCACTTGTGTTGAGATCGACAAAAACACATCTTCATGCACAGCCACGGAGTCATTTCTCAAAATATCTTTTACATTCCGCAAAAAAAATCACACAGTTTTGGAACAACATGGGGGTGAGTAAAGGATGACAGAATTTTCATTTTTGGTGAATTATCCTTTTAATGAAGGCATCTTTTATGAGCACGAGCAAAGATTTTGAAAATCATGAGAAAATCAGCAGAACAGATGTTATTTTGACCGTCCTGATGATTCCAAGGTTAAAGTTGTTAAAATACAAAGCAGACAGGTTTATAAGCTTGCGATCTGCAACCCACCCACACGTCTGAAGCTGTATGTGAGCTGGATTGATGGCTTGATTGAGGAACTGCACTGTGACCGCTAACTACAAAAGTCGCCTACATCACTGGCTCTCCATTTGTCAGTCCTCTTGATGTTTGGCAAAGCAATTGACATTAATTACAGTGTACAAGCATCAGAGTACTTGATAGAGATTGTATCTCAATGTTTGTGCCCATTTCTTCAAATAAATCTGAGGTTATTTGAGTGCACTCGTTCCGCTGAAGTAAACATCAAACACGGAGACACTTAATGTCTAAATGCAAATGCTGTTATTTGGGAATAAGACTGTCAGATCTTTCACACTGAGTTCTTCTAAATTAGTGGAGGTCAGTTTGCTCCATCGGTTCAGATTGTGTGCTGAGGGCTGAAGACTCCGCGTCCTGCACACACACACACACACATGAACTCAGGATTTTAGTGTTTCAGTGTAGATATTCACTGCAGGTTTCTCTGGGGTTGACACACAAATGAGACGATAAGCTCGTTATAGCGGAAGTTCTCTTCGGCGCTGGACTTCAACTTCATAATTCAGCGGTGTGACAGGATTTTTGAGAGTTTTGCCTACATAGAGAGACAGACAGAGACAATTACTATTACTATAATAACATGCTGTATATTATGCATAATTTGCTGCCATTACTATACATGCTGTAGTGTATTGAGTTGAATACACCCAGAATAAAGTATAAGTACTGTTGGGGTACTCCGGGTTAGATTCTGGTTGGCCAGTTGGTTGTCCAAGGAGACACCTGTGTTAACGGAGCTGGTGTTCAGTTGTTGAACAGTAAAATAAAAAGAAGAACTGCCCATCGTTGTCTCGACTTTTATTTGTGTTACTTCGAACAAACACAACACATGCAACATGTAACAAATACACTGTAAAATAAAGTGTTAAAAAAGGATACCAAAATGTTTTATTTTTGATAAAATATATACTATAAATATAAGTATGCATCTGTCTGACTGTCCAGCACAAGATCTGTGTGTTATTTATTAGGGACAGTCTTGTTGATTCAACGCATTCATGTTGTTTCTGCACGTCCAGCTGTAGTGTATTGAGTTGAATACACCCAGAATAAAGTATAAGTACTGTTGGGGTACTCCGGGTTAGATTCTGGTTGGCCAGTTGGTTGTCCAAGGAGACACCTGTGTTAACGGAGCTGGTGTTCAGTTGTTGAACAGTAAAATAAAAAGAAGAACTGCCCATCGTTGTCTCGACTTTTATTTGTGTTACTTCGAACAAACACAACACATGCAACATGTAACAAATACACTGTAAAATAAAGTGTTAAAAAAGGATACCAAAATGTTTTATTTTTGATAAAATATATACTATAAATATAAGTATGCATCTGTCTGACTGTCCAGCACAAGATCTGTGTGTTATTTATTAGGGACAGTCTTGTTGATTCAACGCATTCATGTTGTTTCTGCACGTCCAGTGAAGGATAAAATGGTCTGTGTAGCTCACAGTGAGTGTTCAGAAGACACTACTCTGTCACCGCAGAGAAAACATGTGACAAGCTGAGAACAACTTAACAATGCTGTAGTACACATTAAAACTGCACGACATCCCGTAGCCAATGGTGGCGCGTTGTGATCAGACCACGAAGCACATGACAACATTATGACAAAGCACACTTCATCAGCTGCTCTGCAGTTTCTGGCCACTACATTAAATTAACTACAGGGCTTATCACAACTTGAGTTTTCATTATGTTAATGTAAATATGAAAGGTTAAAGAGCAAACTCCAAGAACTTTTCTCCTAAATAAAATCACTAAGTAATATCCTTATCGGATAGTATCCTTATCCTTATATACCTTTATTTTGATAGTCCACTTTAGACATTCTTATGGAACCCTGTTTCTGCCACTGAACAAAAAATAAAAAGGTAACTGCAACTTATCTCACAATTCTGACTTGTCTCGCAATTGCAATTTTTTTTATCTTTCAATACTTCTTTTCTCAGACTTAAAATAAATTTTTTTTTACTTTTTCTCAGAACATATATCTCAAAGTCTATAGAGTTTTTCTCAAAGTTTATATCTTGCAATTCTGACTTTATAACATGCAATTGCGAGTTTATCTCAGAATATCTCGCAAATCTGAGAAAAAAGTCAGAATTGCAAGATGTATTCTCGCAATTGCGAGAAAAAGAGTCATAATTGTGAGATAAAAAGTTGCAATTTCCTTTTTTTTTTTTTTTATTTAGTGGTGGAAACGGGCTTCCATACATATTGCAAAGTTACTTATAATTAATAGAATGCCTACCAGAAGTTAAACACATTGTCAAAAGTTATCAGGAGAGATGTTAAAATAAAAGACAAGTTGGCAGGAACTATGCCACTGCTTCAAAGTAGATTAAATATGTTTATAATTGTAGATAAACAAAACATTGTAGTCAACTGGATTGGAGTGTGAAACAGCTCTGGCTGTGAATTGTTCAGTGCAGTCAGAAACCTTGGCAATGTTTCTGTCAAACAAGACACGTTATTAATTTGTTCACTCCGAGTGCAATGGTTTATAGAAACACAAGATCTAAATTGTGTACTTGCACTGTAATAATAGATAAATCTTTATTATTGGTAATAGTGCTTGAAAACAATATGAATGTTAACAAATATTATAAATGTTAATCAAACCCTGGGTTCCTGCCACTGGCGTCGTCACATATCACTTCACATTCGATGGAAACCCTCACTGTGACGCTTGATGTGTTCCGAGTTCACTTTAATTGAACAAGATTACAGTCCTGAAGAGAAGCAGCAGAATCAGTCACACATTTATATTGTACTGTGACAGTCAGAAACACACACTCATCCATCACTCTTCAGTCCAACTCAGAACTCATGCAAAAACGGGGTATGCAGTATATGCTGTGCATAGGGGCGCCGAACAGAGGGGGGCGCCATTTTGCCGAAATCATTCTGTGATAAAACGTTGCAAATAATAAAAAGCTTAGTTGTTAAAAATAATGTAATGAAACATTTTTATTTAACGGTTTTTAGCATTTTTAATGAGTTCGAAATGTATAATAAACTGAGTACATATCAACCGCTCACCCTTCGACACATTATTGGTACAGAAACGCTCTGGGGCGCAGAACAAAAACGACAAAGGGGAAAAAGAACAATGCATTAAAATAAAGACAGCAATATCCAAGTGAACTAACAGAAATTGGTAAACTTACTCTATAAAGTCATTCAACATTTAACGTTGTTGCCTAAGAGGGCAAAGTGATTAACGTTAATATAAGTCCATTTCTGAGTATCTCTCAAAAAATAAAAAAGTCACGACTCATGCAAAAACGGGGTATGCAGTATATGCTGTGCATAGGGGCGCCGAACAGAGGGGGGCGCCATTTTGCCGAAATCATTCTGTGATAAAACGTTGCAAATAATAAAAAGCTTAGTTGTTAAAAATAATGTAATGAAACATTTTTATTTAACGGTTTTTAGCATTTTTAATGAGTTCAAAAATGTATAATAAACTGAGAACATATCAACCCTTTGACACATTATTGGTACAGACAGAGTCACATGACCAAAATGAATCGAGGAGGGAAACGCTCTGGGGCGCAGAACAGAAAAGACAAAGGGGAAAAAGAACAATGCATTAAAATAAGGACAGCAATATCCAAGTGAACTAACAGAAATTGGTAAACTTACTCTATAAAGTCATTCAACATTTAACGTTGTTGCCTAAGAGGGCAAAGTGATTAACGTTAATATAAGTCCATTTCTGAGTATCTCTCAAAAAATAAAAAAGTCACGATGTTTGTGAATTGGCATTTGATTTACATTTGAAAGGAACTGAGAAGATTATTAACAAGGATATAAAAAAAATGCCGTTTTGAATTCAAAATAGGCCATTTGTGTGATTCAACTAGATTCGATGAGTTTTTTTTTAAACTCTTGCTACTTCATACTTAGTATAAAACAATGCTGAACTTTGACATGAAGTGATTATAATAGTGATTTTATAATGTCTAAATATAAATCCAAAATCAAAACATGTGAAAAGAGCTATATTATGGTGTGGAAATGGTAAATGATCCTCTGCTGCCATCTAGTGGTCATAGTGGGAATATCATGACATTCATTTCAATAGTTTTTGTATTTCTACCAGGTGGCAGAAATCTTCCACTTAAGCATGGCAAATTTTCCATGAATTATCTCTATAAGTAAAAATGGAAAAAAGCCATCAGGAGTTAAAAGGGATGTTATACAACACACTTTTCATTGTTCTTTTTTTCCCCCCCTATATTGAAAATGGCGGAGGGGGTTCGAACCCTTGTCACTTTTTTCACCCCTGATGAGTCTGTATCCTTCCATGCCCAAGCTAGTTAATGGTCTTTTGGTCATTGACTTGCAGAAAGTTTTCTGCGGGAGTTAGTGTTAGGGGCTAGAATACAGGGGGGCGCCAACACTGATCTTGCATACCCCTCAGCAAATGTGCAGTTGCGCCCCTGGCACAAACCATCAATAAGTGAGACTCACCATAGGTGTGGGCGATAAACCAGTAGACACAGCAAACTGCTCGAAATTTGTCACAAGATAAACTTGTCAATTAAATGCGTTTTTAAGTATTGCAGTTTAAAAACAAGTGATTTTAAACCATTCGAGATTTTTATTTAACGGTTTTTAGCATTTTTAATGAGTTCGAAATGTATAATAAACTGAGTACATATCAACCGCTCACCCTTCGACACATTATTGGTACAGAAACGCTCTGGGGCGCAGAACAAAAACGACAAAGGGGAAAAAGAACAATGCATTAAAATAAAGACAGCAATATCCAAGTGAACTAACAGAAATTGGTAAACTTACTCTATAAAGTCATTCAACATTTAACGTTGTTGCCTAAGAGGGCAAAGTGATTAACGTTAATATAAGTCCATTTCTGAGTATCTCTCAAAAAATAAAAAAGTCACGATGTTTGTGAATTGGCATTTGATTTACATTTGAAAGGAACTGAGAAGATTATTAACAAGGATATAAAAAAAATGCCGTTTTGAATTCAAAATAGGCCATTTGTGTGATTCAACTAGATTCGATGAGTTTTTTTTTAAACTCTTGCTACTTCATACTTAGTATAAAACAATGCTGAACTTTGACATGAAGTGATTATAATAGTGATTTTATAATGTCTAAATATAAATCCAAAATCAAAACATGTGAAAAGAGCTATATTATGGTGTGGAAATGGTAAATGATCCTCTGCTGCCATCTAGTGGTCATAGTGGGAATATCATGACATTCATTTCAATAGTTTTTGTATTTCTACCAGGTGGCAGAAATCTTCCACTTAAGCATGGCAAATTTTCCATGAATTATCTCTATAAGTAAAAATGGAAAAAAGCCATCAGGAGTTAAAAGGGATGTTATACAACACACTTTTCATTGTTCTTTTTTTCCCCCCCTATATTGAAAATGGCGGAGGGGGTTCGAACCCTTGTCACTTTTTTCACCCCTGATGAGTCTGTATCCTTCCATGCCCAAGCTAGTTAATGGTCTTTTGGTCATTGACTTGCAGAAAGTTTTCTGCGGGAGTTAGTGTTAGGGGCTAGAATACAGGGGGGCGCCAACACTGATCTTGCATACCCCTCAGCAAATGTGCAGTTGCGCCCCTGGCACAAACCATCAATAAGTGAGACTCACCATAGGTGTGGGCGATAAACCAGTAGACACAGCAAACTGCTCGAAATTTGTCACAAGATAAACTTGTCAATTAAATGCGTTTTTAAGTATTGCAGTTTAAAAACAAGTGATTTTAAACCATTCGAGTGCAATAAACAACGTGTTGACATATGTGCACACTTTGAGAGACGTGAACATACCTGAAACGCGCACACAAAAAGCTGCTTCTCACACAGTGCATGAGTTCTGAACTGGCGCCTTATTGTGATTGAATGGTCAAATACATAAGGAATAACTGATGACAGGTCATTGAATTATTAGAATATGATGCACAACGGAGCTCGGGTGTGCATTATTTTTTAATAATTCAATGGCGCAGAGTCAATTATTCCACTACAGTTACCACACCTCACGACATTGTTCAGATGATATATTTCAAGACATCCGTCAAGTTTCATCCTTAAAACGCTCTAGCTGTTCCCAAAATCACATATTTCCCTACTACAGGTAGTATGCAAAAAACAGTAGCTATGTGAGGCAAGTAGTATGTCCGATTTCATAGTATTCGAAAAATAGTAGGCGAAAAGTACTCAGATGACCTACTTCTTCCATCCGGATTCTGAAGTGCGCATTCGATGGATACTTGACTATTCCATGAGGTCACGGAATTTTATTTATACTACTCATATTCATACTATATAGAACATAATCCACCTTATTTTTCAACACGGAAGTAAGCCGTTTTCTGTGAATGTGCGAGATTTGCAGTTCATTAGCCGATGTAGGGAAATAACGAGAAGAATAACAAAGTGCAGTAAACAGTAAAACTATTCGCACTACAAACCAGTGTGTTCATTATTAAGATAATACATTAAAATAATATGATAAGACACACCAGTTTGCAATATCAAGCAGCAAAAGGAGCTGTTTTGTAAGGCTAAAAATAGCTGGAAGCGAATGACACCGGAAGCCAGACAAATGAAATTTACAAATGGCTGCGCCCGCTTTTATGAGAAAAATAAGGTGAATACTTTTTGAACGGTCGTGAAGTAAATTCAAATGTACTGTGTACAGTACGTGATTTTGCACGCACCGTCTGTGTGTAGGATTAATTTCTTATGCATCTCATCCCACGCTGTTGCTAATTTCAAAACGGCATTTTAGTGCTAGTAACAGAGGCTCAATTGAACTGTTGATAGCAGATAATATTTAAGTTATTAGAGAGAGAGAGAGAGACTAAGCATGTGTAAATTCTGTGCATCTCTCAACAGTGTTCAAGAGCTGTTTCTACTAACAGTGAATAACTTCTTCAAGAACAGCGCCATTATTACCTCACTGGTGAGAAGTGTTGTGTAGCTTTTAAGTTGCTAAACTATTTTACTAATATAATCATCAGAGCAGCGCTGACAACACGTTTCTGTGCGAGTGTGTCTGTACTGTACAGTATGTGTGTGCATTTGTAAGGGAGAGATAGCAGGAGAAAGACAGTAATGCTTTCCGTACATAATAAAGCATAATTTTATTGCCAAAACATGGGAATATTTCTTTGCTTAGTCATTGTTGTTGAGGGTTTGGGGTCTTTTGCTACTGTAGGTTGTAAGGACCTTTGAAATAGCTAACTGAAACATTTTGATCTGGAACAAGTGATCTGGTCATGTAATGCGGTCAAGCATTTCCCTGAAAATAATGGCACACCTTAGAATGTTCGTCAGCCAATCAGATTCAAGCATTCAACAACCCTGTAGTATAACCTCACTTATGTGTCAAAATGCCTGTCTTTGCAAGTGGCCTCGTAAATTGCTGTGGGCCTGTTTTTCTGCCGCAGGTCTTGGACATCTTGTTCAGATTGATGGCATCATGGATTCTATCAAATACCAACAGATATAAAAAATCAAAACTGTCCCTGCTAGAAATCTCATAATGGGCCATGGCTGGATCATACATCAAGACATTGATCCAAAACAAACGCCAAAATCAACAAGAAAAAAAGAAATGGGTCACTGAGCACAAAATGAAAGTTCTGCAATCCTAGTTCCCTGACCTGAACCCTATAGAAAATGAGTGGAGTGAACTGAAGAGAAGAAGCACCAGCATGGAGCTTGGCATTTGTAGGATCTGGACTGGAGAGATTCTGGATGGAAGCATGGTCTCTGATCTCCAACCTCATCAGGCATTATAGGAGAGACTCGGCTGTTATCTTGGCGGTTGCAAAAAGTATAGAAGAAAAGTACAGAATAGTATAGAATATACTATAGAGTATAGTATAAAAGGGTTACATTTACATTTATTCAGTTAGCAGACACTTTTATCCAAAGCGACTTACAATTGGGGAATACATTAAGCGAGATTCATCTTAAAGAGGCAAATAGACACAGGAAGTGCTCGTCATACCAAGTTTCAGGCATTGTTCAAATAAGTACAAGCTGAAGATGAAAGAAAAGAGAAAAAGGGTTTTGTTTTTTTAGGATGAAGGGTTCCATAGGGTTCCATTAATTGTAGCCACCAGTGGCGGCTCGTCGGTGGAGGCAGTGGAGGCGCCGGGGGAGAGCTGAGCTCTCGTGCCTCCGTTGGTAAAACAAATGAGCCAATCAGCATCGAGTGTTCACTTTCTTCAAACAGTATACAAATTTAGGGAAAACAGCCTAAGCTGGACATAGGCTAACGTTACAGCAGTTGGCTTAATTGAATGGCGCAACAGGCAGCTCTCTTTTAACACAGACTTTTAAGAATGGATGGATGTTTGCTTCAAGTGATAGGCCAGGTAAGTGAAATTATATTATCTTTCTGTATGTATGTCGTTTTCTTTACGTTTTCTGACTAAAAGCAACCAAAAAGCCATTTTAAAGTGGTTAAGCAAATAATAATAATAATCGGCAGGGATCCCAGACCAATACAATTAGTGTGCCTCCTCTATTTTAAAACCCACGAGCCGCCACTGGTAGCCAACGTGTATATTTGCATATTTAATTGCCCATATTTTAATTAAAGATATGTCAAAGATGTGTCATATGTAAATTTAAGGTACAAATATGAAATATTTAGTTAGGCTATAATATGTAAACTTTAGATAATTATACCTTTAAGCTATACCAATATGTAGAATTTAGGTACTAGCATGTACCCTTTTGGTACAATTGAGTACTTATTGGTATGCTTTAGGTAGTAGGTACTAATATGTGCACTTATGTAATATGCACCCTTTAATAAGGTACAAAGGTGTACCTTGAGTGAGATTAGTGGTAGGGCAGGTCGGGTTTCTCCAGTGAATAGATCACGATTTGAGTAATTTGGTCTCACTTTAGTTTGGAGACTAATTCTCACTTTCTATTAACTATGACTTTTGCTTCAACAAACTCCTCTAATTTGCTGCTTATTAATGACCTCACAGAGAGAAGTCTGTCGCTTTTACAGGAAGGTCTAGTAATGACATTTGGATTAAATATTACAAGGTCAAAACATTTAAAAAAAATGAAATGTGTGCACTGAAGAATTGTTCTGTAATATATGCAATATGCATTAAGAAAATACTGTAGATAGGGTGAATTTTCATTTTATTCCAACTTTAAGGGCATCCAGCCAGAGAAAACTTTTTTTTCCTTTTTTTTTTTTTGATAGGGGAGGAGAAAATATATCAAACACACTGAATCTTTCCGGACCCACAAAATTATAAACAATATGTATTCCAATAAACTGATTGATAAAAATGTATTGATAGTTGTCAGTTTTCTGATGTGCATGTAAACATTTGAATTACAGATTTATTTTAAAACTGTAACATTATATTAAGCACTGTTTACTTTTAAAAATGTGAGTACATTTAAATGTGAAAATCTACTTTCATTCAAGTATGTTTTAAACTTTAGGGTTAGGGTTTTCACTATAAAGAACCTACTGTGATACCAATGTGCCAAATGTAATGTAATGGTTCAGCCATGAAACCTGCAACGCTGGGGAATGAGAATGAGTTCTGCTGTGAGGCTTTAAAGCCTTTTTTCATTCAGCTGCACTACAGAAACACCACGGTGCTGTGCTTACAGGTAACAGACGCCGAGACATGACGCTTGCACACGAACGCCATTCGACAGCTAGTAGAGAAGTTTATGATCCAAACGTTCTCTCTGCGGCACCGTTACTGTGTGTAATCATGTGTGTAATCACATTTACTTGAATGCATGGCTGTCTAAATATCACATGTGGCACACTGTGTGTTTTTCAGTTTCACGTGCATGAACGTACGCCATTATCGTCTCTGCGAGGATCCACAGCACAGTCTGCCTGCAGGACTCTCTTGACTGAGGATATACGTTTGGACATAGCACTTGCTTTCTCCGTGTGTCATTAGCTTGTGTATCTGACATGAGTGAAGCCCTCCTACCCACAGCATTGCTCCTCATTATGACACTGTCAGCTAGAACCATCGCCGCCGGGACTTCAGGAGCAACACTCGGGAGAAAATACTGCATTTGCGTCACTTGTGTTTGTGTGGGCAAGTGCAGTACAGTTTCCAAACAACACTTCAGCTGGGCCTGTACTGTACATTTGTTACCGCAAGACTTACAAGACAGCTTCTGCTTAATCCATTTCAGCTGTTTTCTATGGCAAAGCCCATAGAAATGCTGTCGATGTGCATTAAAGGAGTAGGTCACCCAAAAAAGAACATTTTCGGGAAATGTACTCACCCTCAGACCATCTCAGATGAGTTTGTTTCTTCATGGGAACAGATTTGGGGAAATGTAACATTATGCTCAACAATAGATCCTCTGCAGTGAATGGGTGCCGTCACAATAATCCACAAGTAATCCATACCACTCCAGTCCATCAATTAACATCTTGTGAAATGAAAAGCTGTGTGTTTGTAAGAAACAAATCCATTATTAAGATCATTATTAAGATTAAGTTGCTTTTGGACAAACTACAAGTCCATAATTCATAATAACGCTTCCTCCAGTGGAAAAAGTCCATCTCCTGTTGTCCTCTCACATCAAAATCCACTGATATATTTGTTTGGAACTGTTTTTGACAGTTTTCATTTGTAAACGGTGCATGACTTCACTCCTGGTTCAGACAAGATGACTTTTTCACTGGGGAAAGCAATATTATGGACTTATATTTTAGCCGGAAGCAATGGTTTGAAGTAAAAAACATCTTAATGATGGATTTGTTTCTTACAAACATGCAGGTTTTCTCTTCACAAGACATTAACTGATGGGCTGGAGTGGTGTGGATTATTGTGATGTTTTTATCAGCTGTTTGGACTCTCATTCTGACGGCACCCATTCACTGCAGAGCATCCGTTGGTGAACAAGTGATGCAATGCTAAATGTTTCCAAATCTGTTCCCATGAAGAAACACACTTATCTACATCTTGGTTGACCTTAGGGTGAGCAAATTTTTAACACATTTTAAGTTTTGGGTGAACTATTCCTTTAAATGATGATACGGTGTATCACTATATCACTTTATACGCATAAAAATGATGGTTATATATTCTGAACAAGCGACAGACTTCATTTCTGGCCAAAAAAAAAGTATTACCATAGTGACTGTTGAGTCACTTTTAAGACTTTAAACTTGCATACAAACCGATGAAAATTTTATAGGCCATCGAAATCTCATCAAAAATGTGTACAGTCACATAACATCCACTTTGCGGATACAAGGAAAAACAGAACATTCTTCCTCACAAGTCAAATACATAACCAGTTCGCTCTCATTAAACTCAATGATTTACATAATGTTCGCTGTTTGTTTGGCATGCAGAAAACAATAACGAGCAGTGTGACATGCAGAAGTTTCTCCACACATCAGCTCTCAGCCTTTAATTACAAAGCTCTCTTGATACATAGTTAATTTAGATTTCCCTCAGAGCAAAGCAACATGATTGTAAACAAGAAATACACAGGCCATTCAGAGCAGGTCATGGGAATCATTATGTCATTCTTTCAATGCATCGCAGAAGCCAAGTTATTAACTGTGCCTTAGTGTCTGTTATTTTAAAGTGCTGTGAGAGAGTTGCTGTAAAACAAAATATTATATTCTCAGGTCATTTTTCGATAACTGACATGAAAAGAAAGATGTGAACTTGAAAATGGACATTACATGCTATTGACAGTCACTCACTGTGATAGAAGAATCGACTTCTCTGTCTCCCCTCAGTGGCCAGACTGTGTCCACTTCAGAAGATCTGAATCACACAAAAATAGCAGACTCTCAGTTCTCACATTCATGTTTTATAATGTATGCAGCCTAACTTATTTTCATTTATTTTCAAAGCATTTTCCAGTCTAGCTGAGCTACAGTATTACAGACAATATTTCAGATTTTAATATTAATATGAAATTGTATTGTTATTGTTTATAAAATTATGATTCGATTTAGTATTGTTGACGTTGTTATTATGTTTAATATAAAATAATACGATCTAAAATAATTAAATGTTGTTTTTGTTTATGCATTACGCACGCTCATATGCACGCTAATATCATTAACACGACGTGTTTAATGCAAAACGAGCGACTGAAGGGTTGGAGATGGATATAGAGAGAGAGAGAGAGAGAAGTTAAAGAACAGGTTTAATGCTGTAAAACTAGCTGGAAAGAGCTCTCCACATGCATTCAGCAGGATGGATTACACATAACGAGCATGATTTAATTAGCAAACCCGTGAAATCCGAGAGAGAGAAGTGTTTTAATGTATTTCTGCATGGTAATGCGACGTTATTATTAAGCAAACAAGCTCGAGGTGAGACGGGGACTCGAGTGTGCGCGCGAGAGCAGCAGGAACACCCATCAACAGCTCCGGGTCTGACACGATGACTGAGGAACTTCAGCAGTTGTGGAGGAGCTGTGAGCTGGAGTCGGTCTGAAGCTGGAATAAAATCACCCAGCAATGCGGAGAAAGGGAGAAAAAGTAACTGTGCGGCTGCATCACAGCACAACTTGCACGTGCGAGCTGAAAATGAGCAGCGCAGCGCAAAACCAATGGGCTTAAAACGGGTAAGTCGACTGTTCACTGAATTCTTTTGAGTTTGGGCTTGTTTGGAATGAGTCTGTTTATTTCTGCAACCCTTTTTTGTGTTTGTTTCTGTGTGTGGTATCGCAATAGTAGCCGCGGCAGGTCAATTAGAATCTTTCTGAGTTCCAAAAACGCGTTCTAGGTTGGAAATTCGCTATACAAAGCCTGCTATACAAAGCCTTTATTAGTGCGCTTCATTACTCCTTTACGCTGTTCTCTTGTTCTGTTTCTCCTTTGTCTTGGACGAGAGCAGTGTGATTTCAGCCAAATCAAGATGGAAAACTATAAAGTTACATAATTAAGAATGAATGTTAATGTCAAAGCTATGTTTAATAAAAACATGGCTTCGTTTTACTAGCGTACTGAAGAATCCATGTCGTATATCAGTCATGCAAAAACAATATGATTGATTTTAAATGAAGAGGTAAACTGAAAGCTTGATGAAAACGCTTATTGTGAGTTTTATGGCCACTTTATAATATGACTGTATTATATAAGGCTAGCCAGATAATTTTTTTGTACAGTCAAGAAGTTAGGATTGCCATATTTTCATAGATATGTTATTTATGTCGATTATAAATGACTGGAAGGAATTGTAATACTTTAAAATCTGTAGATTAGTACAAAAAGAAACCCTGATTAGTTGATTTAAAGTGTGGACAAAGTGAAAAATTGAACAGCAGCATGTAAGTATGTGTGTGTTTGATACAGGAGAGAGTTGATCTGCATATCTGCCGAGACATGTGAAAAGACCACTGACCTCATAATTCATCCTATTAAATTGACATAAAAGCCAATTAACATGTTTATTTTAGTGGGTTGCATAGAAGGTCTTTGAATGTTGGATGTTCATGAGCTGGTGAAACAGCGGTTTCCTGACACTCAGTCTAACTCATTACGTAAAGTAGACATTTGGTACAATGGCTATTAACACTGTCTCCATTAACGATCAGAAAGCTTTTTTAAAATGCTATGTTTGATATATGTCCGAAAAGAATCAAATGACTTCAAAGCCTGTTAGAGCTTACTGAATGGCGCTTGTTTGGTTCTGACTGTAGACCTGTGACTGACATGTACAAATGGGATTTCTATAGATGGACATGAATCACTCTTGCTGTGTTAAAGTGTTAAAAAATAACAAGGATCAACTTTTTCTTGCCACTTCAAACTTCTCGACACTCCCTTGGTTTTTCTGTCCAACTTCATTTATTAAATTCATTCATAAATAATCCTGAGGAACTGACAGTTTTGTCTGTATTGCCGCTGCCGAGAGAAATTACCCCATTAATTAGAAATGAAACCAGAGGTCACACTTATCCAGCAGAGATTTATTTTAAATGAATCAATTTATAGTGTCTGAACTGACATTTTTTTGTGTGATGTGCACATCTTTTTTTTCTTAATTTCTTCTCTGAATTTTACATATTACATATTCTGGCTTTGTTGCTTGCAACACCTTGGTAGTGGGTTCGATTCTAGGAGAATGCATGAACTGATAACTAACAATTGCACCTTGAACCTTGAATGCAATGTAAGTATGACAAAAGTATGACAAAAGCATGAATGTAAATGCATATCAATTTAAAGTAGTAATTTTAATTGATTCTTATATGTAACAAACTAAAATAAAAATATACTGAAATATGATACATTTGATTTTTATATCAACATTAAAATAAATAAAAATACATCATTCTTTTTTGATTGAGAAACAATGCCACTCAGAGTGTTTTGTGTTAAATTGTTAAGAGTGCTTGCAGTTTTATCATAAACTTTTTGAGGGTTGCCTAGCAGCACAACTCATCATCACTGCAGATATAAAACAAAAACTGAGGGACAGAAAAACAATGCACTTATTGTCTTCCCATCCGTTTTACAGCGCAGAAGCGTGATTAACGTCGGCATCTATTAAGAACTAGCACAAATAGCTCATATTGATTCATGAGTGCCTTTATAAGTCTCTAACTCAAAGTGCCATTGCAGAAATCTCCCCATCAGCACTATTGAATTTCATCTTCCCCGGGAGACACACAGCACCGCAGCGCTCATCATCAGCACCATCACTCATATACAGGCCTCTGTACGGCAGCCCAACATCTTGCTTTTCATCTCTCGGCACTCCACAGGACCTGTCTGTCTGTGCTGGAGAGTGTGTGTGGCTTGTGCTTTCATATGTCTGTACAGAGACCTCCAGCCTCCTGCTGTGATGAAGTTCACAAATAGGAAATCAATGTTACAGGCATCTTGGAATGGATCTGTGCTGATTGCTAATAGTGATGACAGTCTCCACGGTCTTTTACCATCGCTTCTATAGATCTCAATACAGACCCACAGGACTAAAGGAATAGAGTGGATTCTCAGTGATTGGGAACGTAATTAATAGAGCAAGCAGTTGTGGGAAAGAAAAGTAAGAAAGAAAGAGCTAGCAGACACATCTGCCCACACTGTCTCTTACACTCTTTGCCTTTAGGGAAATTCATTGTGCATGTTTACAGTATGTCTGCATGTTTGCATCATATACGAGAATACATCTGTATATACTGTATAAATGTATATAGGACCTATATATATACTACTGCACTGTAAAAATCACTTTCAAAAACTGTAAATTTAACAGTATTTTACTATAAAATTACATTAAATGTCCCATTCGATCCAGCTTTTGACCATATATAGTAAGGGACTAATTAAAAGTCTTTTACTCTAGAATTTGTATAGTGTTTTACCATGAAAATTATGACAGCTTTTGTTGTGTTAAAAAGTTTTTCTTTTAAAAGAAGTCTCTTCTGCTCAGCAGTACTGCATTTAGTTGTCCAAAATACAGCAAAAACAGTAATATTGTGAAATATTATTACAATTTAAAATAACAGTTTTCTATTTGAATATATTTTAAAATGTAATTTATTCCCGTAATGCAAAGCTAAATTTATGTATCATTTCTCCAGTTTTCAGTGTCTAGTCTTCAGTGCTGCTCAAGAAACATTTCTTATAATTAATGTTGAAAGCAGTTGTGCTGCTTCATATTTTTGTGATATATTTGTATGAGCATTTATTTGAAATAGAAATAACATTATAAATGTCTTTACTGTCAGTTTTGATAAATTTAATGCATCCTTATTTTTATTTCTGTAATATTGTGTATTTATACTTTTCAGTATAAATATACAATAATCTATTAATGACTTGAAGACATAATAAAAAGCCAGTCTGTCTGGAGAGAGAAAGACTTGCTTTAAATTCAGAAGAGTGTGGAGACATGACTGTGTGATCGGACTGATCCTCAAAGGCCACTGCAGTTTGAGCACTTCCCTTGAGCGCTAGCTGGCATAAAGAAGTGAACACTCTTTCAGACATTCAATGTGTTTTTGACCTCTTTGTCACCCCCCAAAAATCCACAGACCTCACTTTAATAAAGCAGCTGCCTCTGCACTTCCATCAGGACCAGAACAACAGCACTTCTTATACAGTTATACAGTTTTGTATGGACTTAACTTTACACGTTACTTAGAAATATTACAGTAATGTACTACAGTAATTACTCTCATCTTTGGACAAGAGAAAAGTCGGTCTCATTTGCATTTTTAAAAACGCCTTGGCACCTACTTTAACTGGCACATTATGTGCAGTTTGAGCTCATATGATGCAGTATGAGCTTCATGCAGGAAATGCTGGGTCATATATTGACTCATGGATCGAGTGGTGACACGTGGCATCTTTCTTTTGCACTGTTTCAGTTCGACAGTGATTCATTTGGATTGTCAGAGGCCCCAGGGCTCAAACAACATGCTAAGAAATAAAATGAAAGACCAGACGAGAGAGAAGCTGAATCATGTATAATACTCAAAAGTTTCCACCTACTTTAACTGGCACATTATGTGCAGTTTGAGCTCATATGATGCAGTATGAGCTGCATGCAGGAAATGCTGGGTCATATATTGACTCATGGATCGAGTGGTGACACGTGGCATCTTTCTTTTGCACTGTTTCAGTTCGACAGTGAATCATTTGGATTGTCAGGGGCCCCAGGGCTCAAACAACATGCTAAGAAATAAAATGAAAGCCCAGACGAGACAGAAGCTGAATCATGTATAATACTCAAAAGTTTCTATAATTGCTGCTTACATCATAAGTGTAGAGAAGTCATGCTAAAAGAGATTGAATTTATAATATAGGAATGGGAGGGAAATTTAGGATAGAAATATTTGATTTGATTTGGGTGAACTTTAAAATTCTGTCTGCTGCTATTTGAAGCTTATTAACATCCACCATGATGGCACCAGTTTTCATTCATCATTTCTGACGTCTTAAATTTGCCTAAGAAGGGAGACAAAAATCAGACATGCCTTTCTGCTCAGATATGCTGTATGAATACATTATGCTTTAATTTCACAAAAGGTTGACTAGCCTTTTTAAGACCGATGGCGTTTCTGATTCCTCTGGCGTGAGAAGGTCTGTTTCATAAATTTCCTGTTTCAGTCACACTAATTATACCCACGTTCATTTGAGAGCACTGGACCTTACTCTGCCATTGTGTAGAGAACATGGCTCATTTAGGAACTTATCCATGAATAGAAAAGAAAACATCATAATTAATTCCTCCGCTTTGGGAGTCAACTTGTGTTGTGACATGAATTTATTGCATCCTGTGACTTGTGAGCAATTATTAAGACTTCCAAAGCCATGGTAGAACCTATTTTCACTACTGATTGAAAAAAGAAAATATGCAAATATGTCAGGAGAATGTGATGTTGCATTAGGAGACTGATACAATGAATATATTAGTATGAATGATGCAGCATTACTGTTGATGTTTGACAACTTTTAATGCGTTCATTACGTATTTTTCGATGAGCGTTATTGCCCTTGAGACAGTTAACGTGCTGAAGCTACTTATCATTTTAAATCCAGAGCTCATGGAATGATGGATTGGAAAGTCTAAATTCTTCACTCATGTATAAGTGTACTCATTTTCACTCAACATCTTTAGCAGAGCAGAGAAAACTGGAGTAGTTTTTGAAGAAATGGAATTCAATTGCATTTAGGTTATAATGTACAGTAGGTATAATGTAAAGGTCTTTTTCTTCAATGCAGTCATGTTTTTCCATGCAATTTCAATGCAGTTACAAAGACTGATGACAAAAATAAAGCAAAAACACCATAAAAGTATCAGAAAAATAATCCATATGACATATGAGTAGTCCATATACTTTAAAAAAAAGAGTACTTACTGCGGAAATAATATACTTTAGAAGAATATACTTAAGCATGAACTAAACGTAATGTTTTCAGAGACTAAGTTGCATGTTAATTGCAATTAAATCAAAATGTGTTGTAGTTTAAATTTATAATAAATGCAATTCACTTTAGAGTGCTTTTTGACCCACTCAAGTAGGACTTCAGTACATCTTTATATGTAATTTCATAACTGGTCTTTAAAATAAGATTACTGACAAGCATAAAGATACTAAAATATACTTTTATGTCATTTCTATTGAAACTTGTATGTCATGTACTTAAATATATTTGCAATGATATATAATAAATATATTGTAAATTATAAATAATAAACATATTTGCAATTTGCAAAGCAAGATATTACATTTAAAATATTATTAACTCTTAAATATTAACTCTTTCCCTGCCAGCGTTTTTGAAAAAAGTTGCCAGCCACTGCCTGCATTTTTAATCATTTACATTAAATTTTCATGGCCCCCAGAATATTTTGTTATATGAATATCTGAACATGCAATACATCAAAGTAAAGAACAAAACAAAACTTTATTCTAGCTTTAAGCATTTTTTTTTTTATCAACACTAGAATGTAGGTAGGTTTCATTAAAAAAGCTACATTTTCAGCAAAAAGCTGAAAAAAAATCGCGTTTTTATCAAAGACTACACGGATCATGTTCAGTTCGATGAACAAAGCATAGATGCAGAAGGTCACTTCCACCCCCAAAGCTTGCACAGTCCTTTACCACTTCCTGGATCGACATTTCACTCAGTAACATTAGGCATTTTTGATTTATATGCTGTTTATTGTTGATGATCGCATTATTTTTCATATGCATCTGCCTAAATATGAAATCACTAATTTCTGCGTTTTCCTTTGCTGTGTTTTTGATCGGGAGATTCTGGTCTCATTCAGAAGATGTGTAATAGCGCCCCCGAGCGTATAACAGTGAAAACAGCTGTAAAATCCCGTCTTTGCGTTTTCTCATATAAGACGAGATATCTCGTCAATGGCAGGAAAAGAGTTAACAGTAGCTATGTTTCCATCCACCTATTTTTATGCGCATTTTGGAATATCGCATTAAAAATGCTGGATGGAAATGCCAAGATGCGCATAAATTCTAAAAATGCGCATAAAAAACATATGCGCACATTTGAGTAGGATAAACTTTTTATTCGATAAGAAAAATGCGCATAAACTACAATGGAAACACATTTACCAAATAAATTCCTCCATGCGCATCGAAAAAGTCATGTGACTTTGCGCTATGAAACGGGATAGCTTGACTAGCAGCGGACCAATCACGTTCACAGCATCTATATGTTGTTATGGATGTTCTGAAATGCCTGAGCAAAGTCTGTCGTCAAAGTATTTCTGTATAAGTCTTACACGACTGCGTTCCTGACAGCATTTATTGTGTTTCGTCTGCTCGCTCTGAGGCGCAAGTAATTTATCATATATGAAAATTGTTACATTCAGTGGCTTCTCCTAGTTTTCTTAGTGATATTTAGTGCCAGTTAACCAGGACTCGTTGGATGGAAACGGTGCTTTATTCGCAAATGGTTTATGTAATATTCCAGTTTTGCGCATAAGTTTAATTCGAATCTTTGGATGGAAACATAGCTAGTGTTCATTTCCATATGCTTCTGAAATTAATAACACAAAGCTGGTTGAAAATCAGCAAACTTTTCCTTTAAGTATGTGCAGAGTGGACAAGGGACCATTTTCTTTGTGTTGTTGAGCATTTCCAGTGTGTTTTGGACATATCTGGACTAATTAATCTGTTGTTTTCTGTGCTAATTGTGTTGCATTGTGCCCCTTGGGCTTAGCAACCTGGAGCTGGAACTATAAAGTAAGTCTTCATTAAAATCTTCCTCTTTTATCTCTCAGAGCTCATTCATGATGACCACCTTGAGCTGGTAGACTGTGAATCTGTGGAGTGTACAGCCACGCACAGCAGAGATGTACCAAGAGGTGGCTTTCCTAGCAGGCAGCACCGATCATCAGTTTACCACCTTCCACTTTAACCCTTTGGAGAATCCGCGTGAAATCAGCAGCAAAAAAGGTGTGTTTTACAAACGCGCACAATTGCAGTGCAAGCCCGGCGTACAGGAGCACGAGGTGCTCCGGAATCGAGGAGCTGGAGCGGACGAGGGTGCTTTAGTCGACCGCACCGCCATCATCAACGTGGGTGGCATCCGTTATAGCATACCATGGTCCACTCTTGAGGAGTTCCCATTGACGCGTTTGGGGAAGTTACGCAGCTGCAGCAATGCCGAGGAAATCCTCGATTTGTGTGACGACTATGACGCGCACTGCAATGAGTTCTTCTTCGACCGAAGCCCCAGCGCCTTCCGCTCCATCGTCACGTTCCTGGCGGCCGGGAAGCTTCGTCTGCTGCGGGAGATGTGCGCGCTCTCCTTTCAGGAGGAACTGTTGTATTGGGGTGTGGAGGAGGCCAGTCTGGAGTGGTGCTGCTTGAGAAAGCTCCGTCTTCGGCAGGAGGAGCAGCGAGAGAGACTCCGGCTGGAGGAGGAGGAGGCTGAGCTGACCTCGCCCCAGTCCTGTGAGGAGGCGCCGGGCGTCGGGAGCCCAGAGGAGGGGCGTCTGGCTGGGTGCATGCACAGCCTCAGAGACATGGTGGAGAACCCGCACTCCGGGATTCCTGGGAAGATCTTCGCCTGCCTCTCGGTGGTCTTTGTGGCCATTACGGCAGTTACACTGTGCGTCAGCACCATGCCTGACCTGAGAGAGGAGGAGGAGAGGGTGAGTGTACACCTAAACATGCCAGACTAGGGCTTGTGTGACTATTTGAACTAGTTGATCTAGTTGTCCAAAAAATGTAGACAATGATTGCAAAAAACAATTTTCTTAATCAGTATTTTTGTCTTATTTTCCAGTTAAACGTGTCTAGACATCCTTAAAATTGACTTAGGAAGAAGTTAAATTATTTAAGTCTTTTATTCAGGGAATGTACAGTGCATTACATTTTTGGACCCTTATCCCAAAACCTAAATCTTTTAATTAAAAAACCCTAATCCCTATAATCCTAACCCTACGTAGCCTAACCCTAAATTTACCCTTCACTCAATACCTAAATCTAACCCTTATAATCCTAATCCGAACCTTACCCTTACCCCAAAACCGAACTCTGACCCACTAAAATCCTAAAGCTACATTTCCCCCAAACCTAAATCTAACCCCTATAATCCTAATGTAAATTTTACACTTACCTCAAACCTAACCCTAAACACTATATCCTAACCCTACCCCTAACCCAAAACCTAACTCTAACACCTATAATCCTAATCCTGACTTTACCCTTACCCCAAAACTGACCTCTAAACCCCTGTAATCTTAATCCTGACCTTACCCTTACCCCCAAACCGATCTCTATCCCTTATACAGTAATCATAATCCTGACCCTACCCTTACAAAAAACCTAAATCTAAACCCTATAATCCTAATGCTAACCTTATCCCCAAACTGAATTTTAACCACTATAATCCTAATCCTAATTTTTACCATTACCCCCAAACCTAACTCTAACCCCTATGATCCTAACTATAACAAATTTGCAGTAAATGTGATAATTTTCCAGAACAACGTGTAATTTCACAGTAAATCCGTAGTAGGTGTATGATGTTAGTACATGGTAGGTAAGGCCACCTATGATAAAGTTTTTTTTAGGTGGTTTAAGTGATGAAATACTTATTGCGGTTAATGTGAATATTCAGTTTTAATAACGTATTCCATTTTGTTTCTTAAACAATGCATCTAAATTTAAGGATGGTTAGATTTGTTTTTACTTTGAAAACAAGACAAAAATACTGATTAAAAATATGATTTTTGTGTGGTGTAAATATGAATTAATGTAAATATCACACCAGGCAGCATCAGCGGCCTGACAGTCAGCTGGAGTGTGTTTCTGTGTGACTGAGAAATGGAATCTCGCAAATCTCCAATGATGTGGGTTGCATTGACATATATGGTGCAAAACAGACATGTCCCACTCATAGTTTCTGTCAACCTCAGAATCACACATAGTTATTTTCAGGAGTCTTCAGAGCAGGTTTGAATGCATTTTGAACAGTCCAAACAGAAGTTAGGAAGCTTGTTGTGCAGTGCCCTTATACTGTTGTTTGTAAGTCTAAATATATTTGCCTGTTACCATACAAAATTAATGACATACCCAAGTGACACACTGCGATGCGTTTTGGAGCTGTCACCATATACAGTAGATTAAGCTCAGCAAGTTTGCAAGTTGCCACAGGCCCAACAACAGACACTTACCACAGGAAGACTGTGCAGTTAAATTAATAATAAACAATTAAAAGGATAGATTAAATTCTGTCATCATTCACCAACCCTGATTGACTTAATTCCTTAAAGAGATCCAATTACAGAAGGTTAGCTTACAGACTGGTTTACAGAACTGATCTTAATGATTAATTCTGTGAAAGGTTCATTCACAGTGAACCCACTGACTGGTTAACAGCTCACTTGAGAGAAAGATTACCAGTGAGATATATACATATAGGGTTAGAGTTACTACTTATTTATGACATTTTTATGGTTCTTTTGCATGTCTTTTGAATATTGAAAGCTCCAGTACTAATTCACTGCTTGGAAAAAGAACAAAAAGTACATTCTTCAAAATTTTGTGTTCTGTGTTCGAAGGAAAGTTATGAATTTGAAATGTCATGAAATGATGGCTGGATTTTCATTTTTGGGTGAACTATACCTTTTAGAATTTAAACACAGAGATTTAGACTGGAAATCATAATTAATTCAGACTTCAGTGAACTTCTGTGAACTTTTCAGTTGGGAATTTATGTTTAGCAAAACTGCAGTAAACTTTTTTGAATTCATAAAATGCAAATATAATGATCTTTGAGTTAGAGTATAGCCACTTATTTATGGTTCTTTTGCATGTCTTTTGAATATTGAAAGCTCCAGTACTAATTCACTGCTTGGAAAAAGAACAAAAAGTACATTCTTCAAAATTTTGTGTTCTGTGTTCGAAGGAAAGTTATGAATTTGAAATGTCATGAAATGATGGCTGGATTTTCATTTTTGGGTGAACTATACCTTTTAGAATTTAAACACAGAGATTTAGACTGGAAATCATAATTAATTCAGACTTCAGTGAACTTCTGTGAACTTTTCAGTTGGGAATTTATGTTTTTTTTATTAAACTGCAGTAAACTTTTTTGAATTCATAAAATGCAAATATAATGATCTTTGAGTTAGAGTATAGCCACTTAAAACACCTCTGGGCAAAACTGGCCCTCAAGTTTGGCCTTTGACAAAAACCGAGTACTCCTTCATCTCTCTGCGCTTGATGATGTGAATCGTTTTCTCTGTAAACAATTCAGAGACATGAGATGTTTGTGTGTGCAGTGTGTGTGTGTTCGTGTGAGAGAGACTGTCTCAGTAGCTAGACTGTGTACTGTTGGTGGATATTTTTCTGACAGAAACAGGCATGACAGCCTGGGGACAGCATCTCAAGTCCAGAGCCTGATTTCATGAATACCAAATTAGCCATATTCCACAGAACTATTGTAAAAGCCTGGCAGCTGTTCCTCTATCACACACACATGTGCCTACTCACTCACTCACTCACTCACACTCAGTCAGTCACATACAAACACACACCAACACTCACTCAAACGGCTTTGTTTCACTGTGTTCCTCAGGACATCCCAGTGACTATTGTTTAAAGCTGATTATAATTATTGTAGACTAAATCAACCCCTAAAAGAGGTCACACTTTAGGCTTCTAAACAACAACAGTATTTTATATTTAAGAATCAATTTAGTGATTAAGGACGTCTCTGAAGAGAGGTGTTGACACTTTTAAGGACAGTTTTGTCCCCCAAAATGCCTCAAACATGCGCGCATGCAAACACTCACACTGGTTTCCATTAGGGATGCAACGATAACATTTTTTCAGAACCGATCCTATACCGAAAATTCTGAGTATTCAGAATACAATACCGAATATCGGATCGATGCATCCCTAGTTTCCATATTATATGGGGACATTTCATAGACATGATGGTTTTTTTACTGTACAGACTGTATTTTCTGTCCCCTAATCCTAAACCAACCTCTCACACAAAACTTTCTGCATTTGTAGATTTTCAAAAAACTTCATTCTGTATGATTTGTAAGTTGTTTTCCTCATGGGGACCAAAAAATGCAGTACATGTAAATTATGCATAATTACAAGCAACTAACCCTAAACCAAACCCTATTCCTAAACTTGAACCAATAGTTAGTTCATGTTGTTAATTAAAATTACTCAGTACTTATTTTTATACTGTAATAATGACACCTTAAAATAAATTTTTTTTAATGAAAGGCTTTTGGTAACACTTTAGTTTAGGGTCCAATTCTCACTATTAACTAGCTGCTCATTACCATGAATATTACTGGCTTATTGGCTGTTTATTAGCACTTATAAACCACATATTAATGTCTTGTTCTGCATGACCATATTTTAGATCCATTAATCCACCCCATACCCAAACTTAAACCAAACCCTATTCCTAAACTTGAACCAATAGTTAGTTCATGTTGTTAATTAAAATTACTCAGTACTTATTTTTATACTGTAATAATGACACCTTAAAATAAAAATTTTTTAATGAAAGGCTTTTGGTAACACTTTAGTTTAGGGTCCAATTCTCACTATTAACTAGCTGCTCATTACCATGAATATTACTGGCTTATTGGCTGTTTATTAGTACTTATAAACCACATATTAATGTCTTGTTCTGCATGACCATATTTTAGATCCATTAATCCACCCCATACCTAAACTTAACAACTACCTTATTAGCTATTAATAAGCAGCAAATTAGGAGTTTATTGAGGCAAAAGTCATAGCTGATAGGTCCTCAAACTACAGTGAGATTTTTTTAAATGGAATTTGTATAAGCATTTAAAATCAATTTGTAATCTGTAATTATATGCTTTGTTCACCATCTTGGATTTATTTTTATTTTAGCTTGTCGCAGTGCATTTTGGGATTGTCTGATCTGCATTATCTCTTCTGCTGTTTTTGTAGTATGCTAATGCAATTATATTTGCTATACTCTAAGCTCTAAACCCCACAACAGAGGGCAAACTCTGACCCCCACACACATTCACCCACAGTCAACTTTTCATCTTTGTTTTTTGGCTGGTAACACAAGGGGCATGTTTTCAAGTTTTAATATTTAACTAATTAAAAACGAATCAGTAGAAGAGACTTTAGTCATATTTGCATCAGTCTCTGGTGCTCTTGCTGCAGTGAACTTCAAACACAATATATTTAATGTGCTAATCAAGCCTTAGACATGTAGTAACACCAGTTTAATCATGACAACTCTCTGAATAGTTTTAGCATGCTGATGGATATTAACAGTGTTAGGCACCGATCAGACAGAACACGTTTTTCAGTTTTGAAAACATGAGGCGCACTGCACTGCCTTTTTTTGGTTGACTTTTTTTTTTAATTTAGAAAAGAGCAGCGTGCTGCAGTTTGTTTATGTTGCTAGGCAACCACCGAATCAGCTGTCCTGTCAGTCTAATCAAGGATTATAGCGTGAGCGCTCTAAAATCTTTGGTTTGCTGTTAAGTAAACTGTCATATTAGCAGAAACCTTAAAAAAATTCAGCTCTGGGTAACCTGTGACAGACACCACAAGTTTCTCCTCCATCATTGCAGTCTCTGGACTTTCCAAGCAACTGTAAACTTCCGTCTCCACACCGGAAGGCCCGCCTCTCCATTTATTCAATTGGACAATGGAAAAAAATGTGAATGACGTTGGGTGCTTTTCGGCTCAGAGTTGCTTTTTTTTCAACTTCAGGCGCTCAGAGCGCTCCTGCAAAAACGCGAGGTGCGGCAGGCGACTAAAACGCGAGGCACTCGGGTGCTTAAACAGCGTGCAAAGTGCTTACTGCCAATAGAAAACTATTTTAAAAAAGGGCCTCTCACTGCAAAACAAAACAAAAAACACATGTTCTGTCTGATTGGGGCCTTAGTGTATTTGGTCTAGATCTGCTATGCATGCTGCTGAGTCCTGTAGAATAGATACTACCACTAAATACACAGACGCTGTTCTAAGCAAGTAAGATATGCTGCTGCTGCATGATTATGTCTACATAAATGCTGTAGCAGATCTAGACAGGTGGTGCTGGGGGAGGTGGAGGGTTTCAGAGGAACTCTTACAGCATGCTGCAGGACCGTCTTACAAAAAACACTGAGCCAGACTATTTAAATGTTGAGAAAGCAGAGGCCAGTCAGCTTGTGCCATGTAGTAAATCATATGATGGCTAGCAGATTGAATATAAAGGAGCTTTCAGTCTGCGCCATCTAGAGTGTCATGACTGAACCACATATTTATATGACCTTGCATCTGAAACCCCTTGACTGTTAGTAATGATACCATCAGATCAGATTAGAGTTTAAGGGAAAACCCAACAACCATAACAATACTCCTGTGCACAGGGCCTGTTATATATACATTTTTCAACTTTTCAGAGTTCTGACTAAGGAGTGTTTGTGTACTGGAGCACAGCCCTCCGCATGACATCAATAAAGACGGCAGAGATTAAAGCAGAGAAAGAGAGCGCGAAGTGTCTTCCACAATCAAAGGGCCACACTGAAGAACAGCAGGAGGAATCCAGGGAGCTCTTTATCTTCAAAGAGACAATCAATCACTGTGTGCAATGCATTCTGCTCCGGAACCCCCTCACAAACACACACACACACATATCCATGCGGACACATGCATATACAGTCACAAACACTAAGCACTCAAGCATGGGACACACACACACTTGTCTCTTATTAACCTGCGTGGCCTGACTGAGAGGCATATTGTACAGGGTTGTTTTTAAAATAAGCACTGCATCTGTGTTTACAGGCTGTGGGATTGTGTATTTTTGGAAATGGCCAATGTTCTGCCAGAAGGCCAATATTAATAATCACCTAATGAACACTTCAGTGCGTTTAAAAAACAAAAGGGCATACCCTTGTGAAAAATAACTCTGCTTTATTGTATTCAGTGTGCACATGTAGTGTACTTCATATCAGTATATATTTTAAGAAAAACTATATACTTGCAGATAAAAAGTGCACTTTATAATATCAAATTCAATGTTTTAGTTTTAGTGCATTTTAAATCATTTTGTCTTAATATTTTTTTGTCATGCTTTAAAGAAGTACACTTACTTTGATGTGTGGAGTCACATACTAAAGGACATGTAAAGTACTTGATTATACTTTGAACTGTAGTGTGTTATTCAGTATAATTACATGTAAAGTTAATATATTTTACATGTAGTAAATTGAAATTTGATCATTACAAATGTGTAGTTACAAATATGACATACGAGAAATTAAAGTTTATTTTAGAATTACATAAAAATAAGTACTTGAGTCCTACTTAAGTGGGCCAAAATGCATAAACATGCCAAATGTCTAAAAATGTTACATTAAGATCACACTTAAGTATATTCTTTGAAAGTATATTTTTCCTGTAATAAGTATTCTTTTAAAAAGTATGCTAAAATGCACTTCTCTTTTCTACTGGGTACAAAGGTCTGAGTATCTTTGAAAGATTTGATGCCATAAACCTCGCAGACCTTTGGCAAATCCAGCCACCAGTTCTTTCTCAGAAGAGTTTATTGTAGCAGCCTAGTAACAAATTGGTGGATAGTCCGTTGGCAGGCCGTCTGAGACTACAGCCTCATATGCTACATTACCTACACTAATGCCACAATAAGTGTACAAACCCAACTCAAAAGCTGACCTAACTCTCAATTCATTCATTATACAACAGCAAACAATTACATTATCACACTAGACACATTATCTGTGGCCTCTGAGGAAACCTGCTGTTATCTATAATGAGTTTGTGATGCACTAAAATGCCTCAATTAGAGAATTAGTTGAGCGACTCAAGAGACAGACTGAAGAGAGAAAAACACTAGATGAGTCCCGTAAATAACTTCTCTCGCACAGGAGACGATGATAAATGCCACGTTTTTAGCACTTGAATATTCCGCAGATCCAGTGGCCCTTGTGAAAAAGAAGTGCACTTAATTGTACTAAAATGTGCACTTGTAGTGTACTTCAAATCTTAGAGTGTTTTTTAAAAAGTGTACTTGCAGATGATATAATATTAATGACATAAAAGGCTGCTTAAGTGAATTTAAAGAGAGTTCAGTTTCTTAACACACTTAAGTAGATTTTTAAAAAGTGCCCTTTAAAAAGTTTTTCTTTCTATGAAGCACATTTTAAATCATATGATTTAAAATGTACTTAATTAGTTAATCACAACTAATTGACTAACAGTTAATTAGTTAATCATAAGTACACTTATTTTGATGTGTTGACTAACATACTAATGTATTTGATTATAATTGTAACTAGTGTGTTATTCAATATTACATTTAAAGTTAATTTTAAATTCACTGAATTGCGACTTAATCATTACAAAAGTGTACTTAAAATATATCTAAATACATGATATACAAGTTTCAATAGAAATGACATTAAAGTATATTTAAATTTAGCAAAAATGCTTGTCGGTATATTCAGCTGTACACTTCAAAAACAATTATGAATTATGAAATTGCATTTAAAGATGTATTTAAGTCCTACTTAAGTGAGTCAAAAACGCTCTTAAGTTCAATTAATTGTGTAAATTTAAACTGATATATTTTCATTTAATTGCAAAAAAACATGCAATTAAGTGTCAAAAAAAAGAATCACTTCACACTTAAGTACTGTATATTCCTTTAAAGTATGTTGTTTCTGTGATAAGTACTCTTTAAAGTATGATAAAGTGCACTTGTTTTAGTGTACTTAAAGCACTTAGCAGTAAGTGTACCTAGGTTTGGTCCCTTTTTGCTTTAAAATGAAAAGGTTTAAATGAAATAAAGCCCATATATTGTACACTTCAAACCCTAGTAAAAAGTAATATATTTAAAAATACATTTCATACATTTAGTTCAAATCTATTAAAGTATTTACTGACATATTGCTCAAGAACGTACTGATAAAAAAATTATAATTAAACTTTATTTTAAGTACTACTTGTGCACAACGCACATTTCTTAATATTAAGCCTAAAATGTGTTTTAATGTCACTGTTGATGAGGATTGTATGATCTTTGAATAATATCGGCATTTAAATGCAAGATATTTCAAGTGTACCTGAAATATACTTGCAATAGTTCCACTTTAGCACAATCAAATATACTTCAGTATATCTTTAGTTGGACTTCAGCACTACTTCTTCACAATTAAAGTGCGTTAAGTACAAAATTAGTTGTTACAATTTAGCAGACTTTAAGTATACCAGTTTAGTGTACCAACATGATTGCAGAGTATTTTTATTAAGCGCATAAGCATTTAAATGTATTTAGCATGAAATAAATGTATTTAAAATACATTTTAGTATATTTATTTTTCACTAGGGTACACATTTTACACCAATCACAGGGTTGCCATAAACATTCATAATGCACTTTGTAGTGATCTCAAAGTGCAACCTAGTGATACGAGTGTTAACACTGAAACAGTTATTGACAAAAATAACGATTTTGCACTCACATACAGTACACACACACCTTTACATCACGGGTGACTGATCTCATCCATCAGAGCTTAAATGCCCCTCTGAGATCCCGAACAGGCTTCGACAGAGAGAAGAGAGCAATATCATAGTTGTCAGTCTATTTAGCTTCTAACGGAACACTTGACCCTGAGTTATGATGTCTAGCAGCCGCTGGGACTGAGCGAGAGAAAGAAGGACAGAAAGTCTCACAAAACATTTTACTCTCATGTGATTCCTAATGAATGTTGACAGAAGGACGCAAGCGAAGCAGTCATGCATGATGAATATTAAAAATATTGATAATGTGATTAAAGCTAGAAAACATAATTACTCCTGTCACTCTTCTGTGTAGGGTTTTACAGTTAATATCAAAGCTGTCTGCAAGTATAGGACAGGCCAATTGTTCTGATGGGCTCTGGAGCAGCGAAATCCAGCTGAAGCACTCAGACGTGCCCACACACTCAGACAGGAGAGCACTGGAAACATTTGACCCTGACTGAGAGAATGAGAGAAAGCAGGAGACATATGAGATGATTGCCAAATTGTAGCCCAGTTTAGAAGGGGATAAAAAGGTGATGATGGATGGAAGGCATTTCATCCTGAGAACAGTTACACAACCACAACAAAACCACCTCTACCTGAGCAGATCAGGACAGTCACATGGGTTTCCTGTTAGAACTGTGAGAATGCGATAGCATTGAAATTATAGGGCCAAACGCACCAATAGCACACTGTAAGAGTGAGCAGATTTGTATGATCTTGGCACTCCTACACTGTAAAAAGTAGTAATAATCTCAAAGTTATAAACAAAAATTTGAAGTATGTTTTAAAAGAAAATCAATTTTCAGTTTTCTACTTCAAAATGTAATTAACAAAATGTAACTAACCCTAACCTAACCTATTATATATATGTGACCCTGGACCACAAAACCAGTCATAAGGGTACATTTTTTCGAAATTGAGATTTATACATCATCTGAAAGCTGAAAAAAAAAAGCTTTCCATTGGTGTATGGTTTGTTAGGAGAGGACAATATTTGGTCGAGATACAACTATTTGAAAATCTGGAATCTGAGGGTGCAAAAAAAATCAAAATATTGAGAAAATCGCCTTTAAAGTTGTCCAAATGAAGTTCTTAGCAATGCATATCACTAATCAAAAATTAAGTTTTAATATATTTATGGTAGAAAATTTACAAAATATCTTCATGGAACATGATCTTTACTTAATATCCTAATGATTTTTGGCATAAAAGAAAAATCTATAATTTTGACCCATACAATGTATTTTTGGCTTTTGCTACAAATATACCCCAGCGACTTAAGACTGGTTTTCTGCTCCAGGTTCACATATTATAAACCTATGTACATATACATACATATGTACAAATCTTATGGGGATTTCATTTTGTGGGTTGTTATAAACATATATTCATTCTACACAGAGAATGTATGTATAATTATATATTACCTTATAGGGCAATTATTATGTCAATCCCTATTATATTATTATAAAATTATATATCATCTTATAGATAACATATAACTTGATTTAGGGAAATTATTATATAATTGCACTTTTATATTATTGTAAAATTATATATGATCTAATAGGTAACATCTATGGCAATATAGGGAAATAAATGTCATATATTACATTTCCTTATGGGTTGCTATGCCATTCCTTTCAAAATGATGAGAATCTTGGAAAGTTGATTATTATTGTAGTGCACAAGCATTTCAGAATATGCTTTAGTTTGGGCCAAATGATTACAAAAGTTATATTTAATGAGTTGATATTTTAATGACACTTCTATGTTGTTTTTTTTCTACTATACTTTGCAGTTGGGATGAGGTTCCTATCGAATGCAGAGCAATGATTTTCACTAATCATCTGTGCACAGAACATTCTTCCAGCAGTCTTCTGGTTCATCCACATGGTCTTTGGCAAGCTTCAGAAGGCCTTGGAGAGCAGTGGCTTCTTGCTGTCCTGCCATACATACAGTACCATTCACATTCAGTGTTTGTCTGATGGTGAACTCATAAACACCAACCAATGAAAAAGAGTCCTGTAAATCCTTAGATGTTACCCTGTTTTTCTTTGACTCCGTGAAAAGTTTTCCATCTTGATTTTGGTTGGATGACCACTTTTAGGTAGAGTAACAACCGAGGCGTCCCTTGGAAAAAGGAGATGTCAGCAACACACTGACAATCTAGCTGACAGAGTTCAATTTATGCCAAAAGTCTTTATTCATAACAAACTAAAAGCAAAGTCTGTGCGCATATTCACTTGAATTTTGGAAATGAAATTCAAAGAAGCTGTTATCAGGCAGCGCTTTGAATTCTGAAGTTGACAGGCTTCAGAAAGCGTGGGGAACGCGAGAGGCGTGTGTGATTGTTTCCGCCGCATCTCACGGGCGAATAACAGTAATTAAAACACTGCGGGGCCAGGCTCTTACATCCACTAAAATATAATAGCCTCCTCTCACCTAAACTGCATTTGATTCATTGTTACTGCCTTACTTTGCCACATGTGTAGGTGGGCCTGGGGCAAGTTGTCACACTTTTACTCCAGTCAATATTTCTGTACAGACACATACCTTAATATCTTGACAACAAAAAAGCCCAGGAATACATTACCGTTCATTTAAAACAGGGGGCATGTTGTTGCACTATATATGGAATAAAATGTTGCAATTTAAATTTATTTGTTTGAATATGAAAACTAAAGTAAAAAGAAAGGGGGAGGAAAGTAAAAAGCAAATTGTTAAAATTAAATTAAATATATATTTTAGTTTATTACAATGCCCAGGTACTTTTTATCACACCATTGTTCAATTTAACAGGAAAAAATTTTGTTGCACTATATATGGAATAAAATGTTGCAATTTAAATTTATTTGTTTGAATATGAAAACTAAAGTAAAAAGAAAGGGGGAGGAAAGTAAAAAGCAAATTGTTAAAATTAAATAAAATATATATTTTAGTTTATTACAATGCCCAGGTACTTTTTATCACACCATTGTTCAATTTAACAGGAAAAAATAGTATAAAAGTATAACAAGCCATCTTACACAATATATTTGTATTTAAAATGTATTAAATACATAATTATTACAGCAAAATTTTAATGACTTATCAGCACATTTTAACAGTGATGATTATAATGCAGTATACAATGCAGTTGATACTGTTTTATACTGTATAGGGGAGAGCGATAGGTAAGGTGAAGTGAATCTCATGCTCAGTGAAGTGAATTAACTGAACATATGCAAAGTAATATTGATGAAATGCATTACAGGTCTATTTATGTGTGTTTGTTGGGGAAAGTGCTGGCTCAGTGAGTGTGATCAGTCATGTTGAATGATGCACAGCTCGTCCTGCAGATGAAGACATCAGATCATGCTGTAATTGTCTGCTTTTAATTTGATCAGTGAGGTACTGAGAAAAAATAGGAAAACCAAGCCCTCGTCCAAAAAGCTTCCCATCAAAGCAAAATGATAAAACCACAACATAAGAGCATTTCAGAGAAAAGACCTAATGGACTATAAATGCATTTCTTCTGTCTCACACACACGCAAACATTAGCCAGTACCAAGGCAATTATCATTACGTTATATTATTATATAATGAAAATCAATATACATTATATATATTAAATTTACATTACATTTACATTTAGTCATTTAGCAGACGCTTTTATCCAAAGTGACTTACAAATGAGGACAATAGAAGCAATCAAAACTAACAAAAGAGCAACAATATGTAAGTGCAAATGACAAGTCTCGGTTAGCCTAACAGTGAAATGGCTTGAAGGAGATGAGATGGAATAGGATCAAGCGGACAAGTAGTAGGATGATTGGAAAGGATGAGTTTAGAGAGTGGAGAGAAGGATGAAAGCAAGTGTATGTTTGCTGGTAAGATGTGCTTGACAGTTTGTGGTGTGGCAAATTGTGCACTGAGGTTTGTAATTTTATTAATGAAGAATTTGGCAAAGTCGTCAGCTGTTAGAGTTGATGAAGGAGGGGGAGGAGGAGGACAAAGGAGGGAGGAAAATGTTTTAAAGAGCATGCGAGAGTTAGGCGAACTGTTAATTTTGTTGTGATAGTATGTCCTTTTAGCAGTAAAATAACAATAAACACACATAATGGTATAATGGCAGACGTGTTAGTTTTTTTTTTTTACCTAAAATCATAAGAAAGAACAGGCCTCTCTCATCTTTTTAAGTGGGAGAACTTGCACAATTGGTGGCTGACTAAATACTTTTTTTCCCCACTGTATATATATATGTATTTATATATATATATATATATATAAAATCCATGCCTTGCCAAAGGAGCTATGCTTGAAATGAATAGTTCACCAACAAAAGGAATCATTTAATCACCCCTCCAAACTTTTATGACTTTATTTCGTGGAATGTAAAAGGAGATGTTAGTTTTTCACTCTTTTCCACACAGTAAAAGGGAATGGGGACCACAGCTGTCAAGCAAGATTTTCACAGCAAGATTTTTGTATGGAAACAAGCAACATGGACATTCTGCTAACTATCTCATTTTGTGTCCCAGAGAAAAAAAGAAAGTCATATGCACTCTAACTTGGGAAATTTCCACAAATAACATCTAAAACATTCTCCTCATCAACTCTTTTCATTATTAGGAAATAATCACATTTAATTATACCTTTAAATATTATAAATTAGACATAAATGTTCTAACTGCCTGTCTGATCCGTGACGGGAAAAACAGATTTGTCTGGATGAAGCCCTTTAATACATTTCAATCAGGGCTTCAGAGTAGATTGATTATTTTTCCCTAGAGAAATGTGTCGTTAAACGTGGCATGCAGGATTGTACAAGTCTGTCCCCTCAGAAACAGCGTTATGCGTCAAACAGCTCAAGTATGACGTAAAGGTCCACTGGTCTGTGGTCTGATCCACTAATCAGTTTGCAGTATCTGAGTCAGCAATAATGTATTAATAAGTCATTAAATAGCTGAGGGTTGGTTGCAGAAGTGTTATGTGGCATATACATCTCTGTTAATTAGCATTATAAATAAAGGCATCAAATGATGATCCTCTGTAAATTGAGAAAAGTATTAATGATAAATTACTTAATCGTGAATTTAAAAATTAAGACATGTGGATTTTGATATCTGTGTTGGCTAAATGAGTTTAGACTGATGATACTGTATCTGTGATGACTTTAATAAGTGTGCACCTTGTGGAATTTTCCACATTTTGTTTTTACAAAATAAATCTCTGAGAATATTTGCCAGTGTTCAGTGCATTACTGGTCAAAATTTGGAATATGAAGATTTTCTAATATTTTTGAAGTGATGTCTCTACATAGATCTTAAGAAGCAAATCATCCTGATTTCTGAAGGATCATGTGACACTTAAGACTGGAGCTTAGATATCAAAAATATTGAAAATTCAGCTTTGCATCACAGGAATTAATTACATTTTAAAATATATTCAAATAGAAAACGGTTCTTTTAAGTGGCAATAATATTTCACAATATTACAGTTTTTACTGTATTTTTGTTCAAATAAATGCAGCCTTGGTGAGCATAAAAGACTTCAATCAACAATATTAAAATGGTGTAACAATATTAAAACGTTTAAGTTGTGTAATACTGTACAATGATTATAATCAGTGAGCTACGATAATATTGAAACATCCAGATAATTTGTATTACTTCTGTACCTTCATGACACAACATAACTCATCTAAACAACTTTGGACCCCACTGACTTGTTGTTTTTAATGAATAAATGAATAAATAAAAAACAAAAAGGACTGAGACATTTTTCAGAATATCTTTTGTGTTCATCAGAAGAGAGGAAGTCATAGAGGTTTGGAACAACACAAAGCGTATATCTATCCCTTTAAACCACAAATGTATGAATTGCCTCTGCAATATAACAAAGAGTGAAAAATTTAAGGGGGTCTGAATACTTTCCGTACCCACTGTAAATGGATTATATAACGAATATATCAAACCAATCTGCATTTCATTATAAACTTGATTTAATATTTTGTATTTAATACAATGAGATTCAGACATTTTAAATATTCAAATGTCTTCACATTTTTTGTGGTCACTTTATATTAATACTTGAGAGCCTTTGGCATTAACTATAGCTGAGATGCTTTGGGTGAGTTTTGAAGTTGGAATATAATTGCACTGATGCTAAAATGGTCATTTTATAGGTCATTCCAGATTGTTAACGTTTATGATTTTAAGCTTCCCTGTACGATTTTCCCATTTTTTCAGTCCTGCTGCATAAAAGCATCCACTGCGCTTCACTGAGGGGGTGTTTAGTGTATTGTGTTGTGTGCTTTACATGTAGCACTGAAGCCAGACTAATCTAAATTGTGGAGTGCCTTTGGGCAACTTTAGACTTCAAGGCTTTCCTCTCTATTCATGCCAGATTTCTGTGTGTATGTATTGTTGCCACATGCACAGTTGGAGAATTATAAGTCGTTTAGAGTTGCCTTAAGTTTCTTTTTGTCCTGACACTGGTGGGTGGCCAGTTCTGGGCACATTCGCTGTTCTTCCATTCTCTCTCACACATTTAGTGATGACCTTCATTGCTCTTCAGAGTATAGTCAATGTGTTAAAAATGTTATTAAATCTCTCTGGTTTCCAAGAACCTTGTCTTCAGCATTCATGGAACATTTTTGTGTCTTTATGATTACAAATTACTCAGAAAGTACACAAGTTTCCCAGACACAAACAAGTGTATTTATCTGAAATCAAGATGCAGCTATCAAGTAGACGCTAGTCAAGAAATTACAGTACAAGCCAATCATGTTACACAATAGCTTTTGAATTTACTACATTTTCTAAAATGAATGTGTTTGTCTTATAATTTAAGAAATTGTATAAAAATGCAGAGCAGACTTTCAGAATATGCATCGGTCAAGCTTAAGCATTTACAATTTATTAACTAACTTGATTAGTTATACAAAGTTCTAGCTCAGTGAGGGACTAACACAAAGGTAAATTTAATACATTTTGATAATATCAAACTAATTTCTGTAATTTTATCAAACATTATGGAATGTCTTCATCACTTATACTTACTGATGCTTGATGCTTTTCCCATCAAAATTACACAAGATGCTGTCATTTTGGAACTGGCTTTTGTTAGGGAAGTTCACCCTAAAAATTAAAATTCTGCCATCATTTACTCACCCTCATTTCATTCCATTTCGTTCCAAGCCCATAAGACTTTAAGTTTGTCTTCGAAACACAACTGATATATATATATATATATATATATATGAAAGATTGATATAGATATGTATGTTGCCTATTAAAGTTTTGATTAAACCACTGGATTCACATGGATTACTTTTACAGTGCCTTTGTGAACTTTTTGGAGCTTTAAAGTTTTTGATTATCTAGACCAGGGGCCTCATTTTTAAAATGTGCGTACGCACAGATGTGATCTTAGAGTGTGCGTACGCTAAAATCCACGGCAACGTTCATATTTATAAAAACGGTCTTTGACGTGGAAAAGTACTTACCGCCACGTCAGGGTCTGAGCAGACGTACGCACTTTTCCTTGTGGCAAAGTCGGAGTACTGCAGCTATTTGAACATCTAAGCTGCAATAATAATAAAAGCGGTCTACGTGCAAGCACTGAATTCATCATAAACCATAAAGATGCAGTGTAAGAGATTAATCATACGATCATTTGCGATTTATAAATGTCACATCTGGAAGAGAGGCGTACGCACGTTCGTTTTCTCTGAATCGCACTTACGCACTTTTGAGAAATTATCTTAGAACAAATTTAGGACGGTTTATACGCAACATTTTATAAATGAGGCCCCAGGGGTGTCCAAACTTGTTCCTGGAGGGCCACTGTCCTGCACAGTTTATGCTGTGTTCCATTTGTACTCGGAAGTTTAAAATTCCGAGTTCTCAGTAGGAACTTCTAACTGGAAAGCCCTCCAGAGTCAGAGTTCCAACTCGGAATCTTGGAGGAATCGAAACAACTCAGAATCCAATATTGCTGCTTTGTGCATCAACAAAAGAGAAACAGTAGTAATATATTGTTTATTAGCACTTATGTTTGTCTGTGTCTCAATTCTGGTGGTGCAAACTGTACTATCCAACCTCTATTTGTGGACATGATACTATGGCTTTATCTGTGCAAACTGGTATTGCTAACAATGGATGTGTTCTTGGTTTTCTGACTTCTCTACTGTGATGTTATTCCCAGCTCCGACATCTGACTTCCAAGGTCAATCGAACGCAGCATTAGCTCCAATCCTAATTACTGTAAACGCACCTGAACTAGCTAATCAAGGTCTTCAGACTCATTAGAAACTTCTAGGCAAGTGTGTTGGAGATAGCCGGGACTAAAATCTGCAGGACATTGGCCATCCAGGAATATTGCTTAATGAATTGTCATTTTTTTCACATTAGAAGTGAGTGCAGCACCCAGGGACATGACAAAATTCAAACATCTGCTTGAAACATAGTAAAATAATTTAAAATGTACAGTGCCTTGCGAAAGTATTCATACCCCTTCATTTGTTTTACATTTTGTTATGTTGCTGCCTGCAAAATGAATGCTCCTGAGCTAAATTTCAACTGTCCCAGATAACAGTAACAGTATGAATACTTATGCAATGGAATCATTTTAGTTTTTTATTTTTAATAAATTTGCAAAGATGTTAAAAACCAGTTTTTTTGCTTGACAATTATGGTGTATGGAGTGTAGATTGATGTGGAAAAAAGTAATTTAAAGCAGTTTAACATAAGGCAGCAACAAAACAAAATGTGAAAAAAATGAAGGAGTATGAATACATTCGCAAGGCACTGTATTCCTGTGTTACACTTAATTGTGATATTGTGTTAAAGAAAAACGAACTATTATGATTTCCTTCTTTTAGCATATATATTATCCACTATATCGAGACATACTGCATAATGACCTTCTGAATGAAGACTCTGAATGATACAACAAAATGTGAGACCCTAACCCTGAGCTCAACTAACGTGTGTTTTCTCTCTCAGGGTGAGTGCTCCCAGAGGTGCTACAACATCTTTGTGCTGGAAACAGTCTGTGTGGGCTGGTTCTCCCTGGAGTTCCTGCTCCGTTTCATCCAGACGCAGAGCAAGTGGACGTTCTTACGCACACCCCTCAACATCATCGACGTGGTGGCCATCCTGCCCTATTACATCACTTTGATAGTGGACTCACTGTCCGTGGGCGACCGTCCCACCGGCTCAGGAAACAACTACCTGGAGAAGGTGGGATTGGTCCTGCGAGTTCTTCGAGCATTGCGGATCTTCTACGTGATGCGTTTAGCACGTCACTCTTTGGGGCTGCAGACGCTTGGGTTGACCGTACATCGCTGCACTCGAGAGTTCGGACTGCTCTTGCTGTTCCTATGTGTGGCCATGGCACTGTTCTCTCCGCTGGTCTTCCTGGCGGAGAGCGAGATGGGCGCCAAGCAGGAGTTCACCAGCATCCCCGGGAGCTACTGGTGGGCCGTCATTTCGATGACGACTGTTGGATACGGTGACATGGTTCCTCGCAGCATTCCAGGCCAGGTGGTGGCGCTCAGCAGCATCCTGAGTGGAATCCTGCTCATGGCATTCCCAGTCACATCCATATTTCACACTTTTTCACGGTCCTACCTGGAGCTTAAAGAGGAACAGAATCGGGCCACACGGCACAAGCCCGATTCACAAGACAGCACCAAGTCCCAAAACAGTGAGGATTCACAGGACACTGACAGTTCCTTACATGGAATCACAGAGACCGCCGCAGTTGGTGCGAATCACTGCAGATCCGTAGCTGTGGCAAGTCAAGGAGCACCACAGGTCAGGAGATCTCTAAAGTCGTAATGCAAACTGCTGACTGTAAGACTACGGAAAAAAAAACATGTACAAAGACATGCTACAGGTGATCGGCCATAAATAGTACCTGTATAATCAGGTGACTTGACAATAATAGACAGTGGGAAAGGGATTAAAATGGACAGGTTTGTATGTCCAAAGCACAATTATTGAAAGAGATGGTTCACCCTAAAATGAATGTTCTGTCATCATTTACTAACCCTCATGTTGTTCCAAATGCGTATGACTTTCTTCTTCCGTAGAAAAAAATGGAAATGTTTAGCAGAATGCTAATTGGTTTTATATAAAGAAAGTGAATGGAGACTGGATCTATAAACCCAAAAACACATTTTTAAAAAGTGGTCCATGACTCATACTATTATATTCAAAGCTTTCCGAGGCCATAAGGTAACTTTGTGTGAGAAAATGATGCACGGAGCTTCCCCTCCGTGTTAGCTCTTAAAGCTCATTTTTGGTTGAATATTCAAATGTGTCACATCATGTTTGACATCAGTGACAAGATGCAACATTGTTGTTGCATATATCATAACGCATATTGGTCAAGGAGCACCACAGGTCAGGAGATCTCTAAAGTCGTAATGCAAACTGCTGACTGTAAGACTAAGGAAAAAAAACATGTACAAAGACATGCTACAGGTGATCGGCCATAAATAGTACCTGTATAATCAGGTGACTTGACAATAATAGACAGTGGGAAAGGGATTAAAATGGACAGGTTTGTATGTCCAAAGCACAATTATTGAAAGAGATGGTTCACCCTAAAATGAATGTTCTGTCATCATTTACTAACCCTCATGTTGTTCCAAATGCGTATGACTTTCTTCTTCCGTAGAAAAAAATGGAAATGTTTAGCAGAATGCTAATTGGTTTTATATTGTATATTGCATATTGTACTGTTTGAATATGTTTAACTGGTCCTAGCTGCACCGCTCCAAGTGGAATTCGAACCAGTGTCAACCAGCATGGGTGGTGGGCACACTAACAAGGACGTTAAAGACTGCAGCCTCTAGCGCTGTGTGCCTCGAGGTTAGGGGAGTGAGGTTTACCTGCACAGCTATCTACCACCTGGCCTCTGTTACACTCACTGCCTAAACCTCACACCCCTTAGTGTCAAGGCACCAATGTAACTGGTCCTACATGCACCATTCTAAGAATGCATGGGTGGTGGGCTTGCTAACAAGGATGCTAAAACCAGCAACCCATACCACACCTCTTGAGGCCAGGGCTGTGAGGTTGACCAGCACAGCTAACTAACTTTCTAAACCTTACTCCCATTCGGGTCACGGCACCAATTTCACTGGTCCTACCTGTACCACTATCAAAGGGAGGTGGCACGTTAACAAAGAAACAGCAGTCCTTAATGTGCTTCTTGAGGCCAGAAGAGTGAGGTTAACCTGCACAGCTCTTACTAGCTGGCCTCTGTCACATTCACTCCCTAAACTTCACTCCCATTCGGGTCATGGCACCAATCTCACAGTATGGTGTACGTTAACAAGGACACTATGAAAATGTCCACTTTCGTGCCTCTTGAGGCCAGGGGAGTGAGGCTTGTATGTGCAGCTCTTACTAGCTGGACTCCATTAAACTAACCCCTCTAAATTTCACCCCCATCTAGGTCACAGCACCAGTGTAACTGGTTCCACTCGCATCGCTCTGAGTGGGATTCAAACCAGCATCAATCAGCATGGGAGGAGGGCACTCTAACAAGAATGCAGAAACCAATGGCACTTAATCTGTCTCTTGAGGCCAGGGAAGTGAAGTTTCCTGTGGAGATCTTACTAGCTGGCCTCCATTATACTCACCCCCCTAAATTTCACTCCCATCCGGGTCATGGCACCAATGTAACTTGTCCTACTCTCACCACTCTGAGAGGGATTTGAACCAGCTCAACCAGTATAAGAGTAAGGCACGCTAACAAGAACCCTAAAACCAAAGCCCTTAATGTGTCTCTTGAGGCCAGGGGAGTGAAGTTTACCTGTGCAGCTCTTATTAGCTTTCCTCCGTTATACTCACTCCTCTGAATTTCACTCCCATTTGGGTCACGGCACCAATATAACTGGTCCTACTCGCATCATGCTGAGAGGGATTTGAACCAGCATCAACTGCACTGGAGGAGGGCACGCCAACAGGGAAGCTAAAACCAGCAGCCCTTAATATACCTGAGTGAGGAAACCAACCCCTCTAAATTTCACCCCCATCTAGGTCACAGCACCAGTGTAACTGGTTCCACTCGCATCGCTCTGAGTGGGATTCAAACCAGCATCAATCAGCATGGGAGGAGGGCACTCTAACAAGAATGCAGAAACCAATGGCACTTAATCTGTCTCTTGAGGCCAGGGAAGTGAAGTTTCCTGTGGAGATCTTACTAGCTGGCCTCCATTATACTCACCTCCCTAAATTTCACTCCCATCCGGGTCATGGCACCAATGTAACTTGTCCTACTCTCACCACTCTGAGAGGGATTTGAACCAGCTCAACCAGTATAAGAGTAAGGCACGCTAACAAGAACCCTAAAACCAAAGCCCTTAATGTGTCTCTTGAGGCCAGGGGAGTGAAGTTTACCTGTGCAGCTCTTATTAGCTTTCCTCCGTTATACTCACTCCTCTGAATTTCACTCCCATTTGGGTCACGGCACCAATATAACTGGCCCTACTCGCATCATGCTGAGAGGGATCTGAACCAGCATCAACTGCACTGGAGGAGGGCACGCTAACAGGGACGCTAAAACCAGCGGCCCTTAATATACCTCTTGAGTGAGGTTTACCTGCACAGCTCTTACTAGCTGGCATCTGTCACACATTTCTCTTAAACCTCACTCCCATCTGAAAAATGGCACCAATAAAACTGGTCCTACTTGCACCGTGCTGGACTCCATTAAACCAACCCCTCTAAATTTCACCCCCATCTAGGTCACAGCACCAGTGTAACTGGTTCCACTCGCATCGCTCTGAGTGGGATTCAAACCAGCATCAATCAGCATGGGAGGAGGGCACTCTAACAAGAATGCAGAAACCAATGGCACTTAATCTGTCTCTTGAGGCCAGGGAAGTGAAGTTTCCTGTGGAGATCTTACTAGCTGGCCTCCATTATACTCACCTCCCTAAATTTCACTCCCATCCGGGTCATGGCACCAATGTAACTTGTCCTACTCTCACCACTCTGAGAGGGATTTGAACCAGCTCAACCAGTATAAGAGTAAGGCACGCTAACAAGAACCCTAAAACCAAAGCCCTTAATGTGTCTCTTGAGGCCAGGGGAGTGAAGTTTACCTGTGCAGCTCTTATTAGCTTTCCTCCGTTATACTCACTCCTCTGAATTTCACTCCCATTTGGGTCACGGCACCAATATAACTGGTCCTACTCGCATCATGCTGAGAGGGATTTGAACCAGCATCAACTGCACTGGAGGAGGGCACGCCAACAGGGAAGCTAAAACCAGCAGCCCTTAATATACCTGAGTGAGGTTTACCTGCACAGCTCTTACTAGCTGGCATCTGCCACACATTTCTCTTAAACCTCACTCCCATCTGAAAAATGGCACCAATAAAACTGGTCCTACTTGCACCGGTCCGAGTGGGATTGGAACCAGTGTCAAATGGCATGGATGGTGGGTGCACTAACAAGGACACTAAAAACTAGCAAGCCTCTTGAGGCCAGGGAAGAGAGGTTTACCGGCATAGTTCTATTTTTACATATGTAGCAGTTCTAAAGAGATTTGAGAGTTCAACTGCCTCTGTCCCCATCCACTTTCATTGTATGGAAATGAGCAGCATGAGCATTCGGTTAAATATTTCCTTTTGTGTTCCACTGAAGAAAGACAATCATATGGGTTTAGAGTGGTATGAGGGTGAGTGATGACTGAATTTTCATTAAGCTGGTGTTCCTGGTCGATGGATGTTCCTACCTGTGAAAACTGTATGACTGTGAAGATTGCCATTTTATTTAGCATCCACCTTTAAGGTTAAATGAGCTTTTCTCTGGTGTCAGAGGATACAGTGTTACACTGTTCAAAACAGGCTATTAAACTTTAATTAACGCTCCTATATAGCTGATTTGCAGTAACTATGTTTATGAAAACACATTTACACACATTTCTGTATAGCTCTGCTTTTAGATGCCATAGTCTCAGGATCTGCCGGTTGTAAAAAACAGTGAAATACCCTTTAAAAGAATAAAGGTTTCTTATTTTCAAACTGTCGAGTGATAGATGGTTCTTAGTAGTATATATAGATTCAAGTAAAAAAGGGAAAGTGAACTGAATGTTACTATACAGTATGTACTTAGACATGATACTAGGGTATTCTTGACTACCATGTAAATGCCATGGTATATAAATATAGTAATAATTCAATAGCATGGTATTATCATCTAATAACATTTAGTTGGTTTATTATATTGAGTCCAGTATTGAGTCCTGCACATCTATTCCTATAAGTGATTAAATATGTGTGACAGAGGGTCAGGTTGTTGTGAACCACATTGACCAGTGGTAGATACATCCTTATTGATTCCACTGAGAGTCCTGTGCTCATAAAAGCATGGAGAAACCATGTGTGCTGCCAGTACAAACACTGCTAAAATGAATGCACTCGCAGGTTTCCATTTTAATCAAATCGGTTAAATGCCTGCACATTATACCATGAAAAATAGGCTGAACCATCTACAGCCTGAGACTTTAAGCTAAGCCTACAGAGCAATAATGCTCAATTTTTTTTCATTTGATTTGTGATACAAGATGTTGTTTTGTTTAGTAGGTGTGATTTATAATTCATAAATTTTAACATTTTTTATGTCGGAGTGTAATTGTTTGATAAGCTAACATCAAATGCATCTGTAGAGGAACCTGACTGTAAAACACTAAAAACTCTAAACACCTATTAATTTATATATTAATGACAGCAATATATATACAGAATTTTTTTTAAAGTTTATTAACAAATCTAGCTATAAAAAAGTAGCATTGCAAATATATGACCAAAAGTATCCAACTTAATATGAAAAAGAACATTTGGCTAAACAGGAGGTAAACAAAAAACAAAAACAGCACTCAATAACTGTGAGTATCAATGCTGTATGGAGTGCAATGATAGAGTAAACCGATATATCATCATGGGAACCAGAGTGTACGCCAGTTACTTGCATTCAATGGCAAGAGCATGAAACAGAAGACAGTTTAAAATAATGGCAATACAGAATAAAGCAGTTATTTTAGCAAACACAGCACAAAGAGAAACAATATATATTTAAATGAAGCTCAAGTAAAATACATGATATCTCAGAATAGAAGGTAAAAAAAGATAGAATAAAATAGAAAAACAGAAAGAAATAACAGCGATCGTAATAAAACATTGTCCTTTAAAAGAAAACCCTCTTGTCTTTCTAATCTAAATGGGGAGAGTTTTATCAGAGACTCGTATCTCGTCATATCGAATATCTTCGATATCGAATATCAATTCTGTCAAACTGTCCCTCACAATTGCATATCTAACATACTGATAAGCAGCACCTCTCTCATAACATTTACTGGCACGTAACATCCCTGACTATAACTACTGGACCAGTATTAATCAGCAAATAATCATTTTCTTAAAAAGCATTTGTCATATTTTCCACAAAAAAAAAAAGCAATGTAAAAAAAGATAATTAAATGTAAAAGTTAAAAAGTAAATTTATAAAGACATGTGAAAAGATATATTCTCCAACATTTGAAGAAAAACAAAAAAACAAAGATCCCCCGCCCGCTTTTTTCTTTACTGTATGTAAACATATCCTGTTTTAAGGATCTTCAGGTAAAAAAATGTTTCCTTACAATACTAATTGTCTTATTGTCAAGTAAAAAAACAAACAAAACAAAACCATACATCAATCTTTAAGCATAAGCCAAAACATGATAATGCAGTAGAATTATTATTAATCATAATAATAATCATAAACTTTTATAACATACATAAAACTTTTACTGGAAAATGACAAATACTGTTAATGAAAGTGATTTTTTTGCAGTGTATTGTCATATTCAGGACTGATGGTTGACTGGATGTTTAAAGCACTTGGCGTTGAAGTCATAAATCTTTTAATTAACCCCCAATGTGCCGCAAATACTGTACTTTAAGTCAAAGTTTCTTAAAGAGGTCAAAAGTCAGTATATGAATACAGTGACTTCATATTTTGTCGTGCTAACTGAACTGATTGCATGTAAATGAACTAGGATTGCCATACATATCTCCAAAAATAACATTTGGGGAAGTGTGGATTTGTGAAGTGTATGAGGACTGTCTCCTTCTACCAAAAGAAGAGAGGGTATTTTTCTTCTTTTTTGGTTCAAAAAGACACAGGGATCTCCCTGTGCTCAACATTGGGCCTTCACTGTGTGAAACACCACAGAGGGCTACTGAGGTAAAACCAGTCTTCTCCAAATAAAACAGCATTAACTGTATTAATCTCTTATAACAAAAGCTTTGTACATTCATCCATCTGATGTCAGATACATTTCAGGTCATTCTGAGAGTCTGCAAGGCAAAAGTTTTCATAAGCATGATGATTACCTTGGGCTGGTTTGTATATGTATGTAAATGTGTAAATATGACTGCATATCTTTATGATATTGCATGTAAAGTTTGGTTCAATGTATATTTATACAGTGGCACCAAAAATCAGAACACTTCATGAAATAGAGTTTGAAAATATGAAAATGAGTTTGTTTCTTCATCTGAACAGATTTGGAGAAATGTAGCATGTAATGCGACATTTCTCTCCCAATCTGATGAAGAAACAAACTCATCTACATCTTGGATGGTTTGAGGGCGAGTACATTTTCAGCAAATTTTCATTTTTTTGGGTTAACTATTCCTTTAAGCAACACTTAATGTATGAATGTCATTTCATTTCATAAAAAAAAACAACAACAAATCAAAACTTGGCATTAATTTCAAGAAAAGATAACAAGCACAAAAAAGTGAAGTTAATTGTAATAAAAGATCTAACATCATAGTTTGATGTTGTGTATCTAATACAATGACATTCAGACATATTTAGATGTGGCTTAAGCGTATCACTTATCCAAATCCGTTTTGGAGACACCGTATAAAGATGCTGTATGTATGCATTGTAACAGATTTGAGCAGATTCTGTGAAGCGAGGGTGTTTCATAGGGCCTTGGCGCTGGTGGTGTGTGTGGTGTGTGAGACGGGTTTCTGTGGGAAGCGGCTGTAGTAGTACACTTGGAAGAGAATGGCGAAGTCCACGCACACCTGAAGGAGGCCGCAGATCCAGAACTGCTCGGGAGCCTGAGTCAACAGGAAGTAGCCGGTCTTGAAAGTGTCTCCACTGGTCCACATCAACACCATCTTAATACTGGAGGGACAGGAAGTGAGAGAGAGAGTTAGAGTCAGAGTGTTATTAAAGTATGAGACGTGAGAAAGCGAGAGGCAGATCAAAATCACTGAAATTGAGAAAACAGGCAAACTTTTTTTTTTTTTTTTTTACTTGATTGCAAGTTTTAATACTTAGGATTTATGGATTTTGCTTAGGTTCTCTATTAAAAACAACACAGTCTAATTTCTACATCATTTCTAACAATAGTGAAGGTGGGCTGGAGAGGTATTGGTTTAGTCTTTCTAACCAGCTCTATAAAAAGAGGATGAGGCTTTTCATAATATCAGTCATTAGTTGGAAAAGGACAGGCGTAACATTGAGGCCTGACAGTTACAGTGTTCCCACAGGCTAGCTCCATCTGCTCCGCCTGTGGGTCTCATGCTCTCTCTCATCCACGCTTAGTTTCTCACACTTGAGTACAAGATTACACGTCCAACTGGAAAGCATCATACTGTCATCGTTTACTCACTGTCTTCCTTCCATGGAGAACAAAAGGAGAAATTTAGAAGAATGTGCTGCTCACTCTTTCCTATATAATTACCATGAATGAAGCATTCAAGCTTAAAAAAACAGCATAAAAGTAGTCCATGCAACTTATAGATTATATTACAACTCTAGCTAGGTGTTAAAAACAGAGAGAAATTTTGGTCATTATTAATTGTTAACCACAATGAAAAGGTACACTTATTTTAACTGTAAAAGTAAATTAAGAAATTGTATTTATCTGCATTGAATTTTGATAAAAAATACACTAAAGTACACTTTTTAAAAAGTCTTTGATCATAATATTAACTGTAGTGCTTTATTTAATATTACACTTAAATATTTCATATATTTTACATGTACAGCTTTACCACTATAAATGTGTAATTGCAAATATTTCTCAATCCATATATATATATAATAGAATTATTAAAGAGCTAATGCAAAAGCATGATCTGTTCTCCAGCTGGACATCGCTACTAATTCCCTCAACCAAAGCTATGATATGGCATCAGAAGACTTTGTATTTATCATGCATGCTATTTTTATGGTGCAATGTTTTTTGGAGCTTGACAGTCCCAGTCCTCACTCACTTCAATCAAAGCAAAAAGAGTGACCAGGTTATTCTTCAAAACTTCACCTTTTGTGTTTCAAAACTTCACCTTTTGTGTTTCTACTGGAGCTTTTTCTGACAGTGACAGGACTTTTATTTTGACAGCACTAAGAAGGCCAGCACTTGAATGCCAACATAAACATAATCTTTAATGCTGTGTTATATAAAGTTTGTGTTGAAAATATGACACTTACTGAGCACACTTACTGTTCACTTACTTGTTTTTAAAATTTTATTTTAATTTCTTTATTTGTGAAAAACACTATTGCTAATGGAATTACTGAATCAAGATGTTGCCAAAGCATAAATCTGTTTATTTTACAGAATTATTTTTATCAAGTGCTAAGATATTCTAAGGTAGTGACCATCAAAAAAAAAGGCATATTTGTCAACCATATTGTAACCTCTATGCTACAATAAAGGTTTTTGTGACACTGATGACTACAGTAATGGCGACTGAAAATTCAGCTTTGCTTCAAATAAATTACTATTTAAATTATATTCAAACAGAAAATTGTTTTTTTTTTTATTGTAATATTTCACAGTTTCACTATATGTTTGATCTAACAAATGCAGCCTTGGTGAGCATAAGAGACATCTTTCAAAAACATTTAAAAAAAATCATATCAATCTCTAAACATTTGTCCAATAGTGTATATTCACACTGAAACCTAGCAGAGTTTAAAAATCGAATGCAAGACTCAGTGAGATTACTGTGGTGTGTCTTTCAAGCAGCAGTCTCAAAAGGATGAGTATACAAAACAGCTGGGTGTGAAGAACAAACCAAAGAAAACAGAGAGTACAAAACACTAACAAATCTTTTCTTGCCCAAAAGAAATGGAGTCAGGTGTGAGTGCAAGCAGAGAGCCGAGGTAAACACTGTTTTCTCTTCTTTGTTTGGCTCTGTGTTACACTCAAAGCAGAGCTGAGAGCCGGCCTGATCCACGGCATCTGATAAAAGGCCACTCTGAGAGCTTATTACAGCAGCACGTCCTAAAGAGATGAAAGAGTGCTCTCAGCGCCGCCAGGCCACAGCGATCAGCTCCTGCGATAGAGTAATAAACCACTCGACACTCCACACAACAGCACAGCTTAATGAGTGTGAGAGATGATGTGCACAGGGTCATGGCCGCTTACATCATTAAAGGTGAAATATGTACGTTTAGCAACACCAAACCACTGGAAAAAATATTTTGTTTCCCAACATGTTTCCTAAACACCCCTACTGCCCAGGAAATTATAGACAACATAAAACAACAAAACTGCTTATTCAGACTTCGCAAACATTGTAATATTGAGTGATTAGATTTTCATTTGAAGCACTGAATCAACTCTTCTCAAAACATTGTTTCCTCTTCACAGTCTTTCAAACTAAACAAAACAAAAAACAAACAAAACAAGATAAAAAAAAAAACAAAGCATGACAAAAAACAACAAAAAACATTACAAACAAAAATGACAAAACAAAAAACAAAAGGAAAAACACAACAAAAGAAAAACAAAAAAACAAAAAACATGACAAAACAAAACAACAAAAAACATTACAAAACAAAAAAACAACAAAAAAATTAAATGAAAAAAACAACACAACAACAAAACACAAAAACATGACAAAACAAAAAAACAACAAAAAAATTAAATGAAAAAAACAACACAACAACAAAACACAAAAACATGACAAAACAAAAAAACAACAAAAAAATTAAATGAAAAAAACAACACAACAACAAAACACAAAAACATGACAAAACAAAAAAACAACAAAAAAATTAAATGAAAAAAACAACACAACAACAAAACACAAAAACATGACAAAACAAAAAAACAACAAAAAAATTAAATGAAAAAAACAACACAACAACAAAACACAAAAACATGACAAAACAAAAAAACAACAAAAAAATTAAATGAAAAAAACAACACAACAACAAAACACAAAAACATGACAAAACAAACAAATTAAATGAAAAAAAAACAACAACAACAAAACAAAAACATGACAAAACAAAAAAACAACAAAAAAATTAAATGAAAAAAACAACAACAACAAAACACAAAAACATGACAAAACAAAAAAACAACAAAAAAATTAAATGAAAAAAACAACACAACAACAAAACACAAAAACATGACGAAACAAAAAACACAAAGCACAACAAAACGAAAACAAAGTGCAAAAGTAAAGTAATAATGTTAAGAAATTACTTCATTATATACTGTGTCAGACAGCTTGTTTTGCACCATAGCTGATCAACTGACAAAAAACATGCCTTAAATTGTAGACAACTGTAAGCAATCCCATAATGCACTGCAATATGCTTTTGCATATATAATAAACATCTGATAAGCATTTCCATCAGAGATGGCAAGTATTGAAAGAAAATTGTTTGATCCTATTAAAATGAACATTTTGTTGCAATGCAGTGCTTCATGTCTCTTCTGTCTTCTTTTCAAATAACAATTTAAAATCAAATTAATATTTCATACCCACATGTTTATTCAGTTGGTAAGTAGTCATGTAACAAGTGTTATAATGTAATAATGCGCAAGCTAGTGTACAAGGTGATAAAAGATTTTTTTTTAAAAACTAAATATCTTATAACATCTATAATATTCAGAATTTCATCTGAAGCACAAGACTAAACAAAAACAAAATTAAAAAAAAAACACTTTCTTGTCTAAAATAATTTCCAACAATTCATACATATACAGTATGTATTTGGTAAGTAGCCATGCAATATGTGTGATAATGCACAATCAGCTGATTATTAAAGATAAATAAAATAAATGCTTGTGTCGCATTACACCTTAAATTAGAGAAAATGTGTTTTCATAAGACATACAAGAACTAAGAAAAACAGAAGATTCTGTTTCTCTGACTAATGAAAATATCTTAATGTTTGTACATTAACCATCAGATTAACCAAAACTAGGTTTACTGTAAATAAACTATAAAGCACACTAGTTTGGGATATGGGCAGTGTTGGTGCGTGCCATCAAACCAACTGTGGTCAAATGAAATTTAAAAAAAAAGAGCAGTGATCAGTTTTAACAGCTGCCATGGAAACCATCAGGAGTCGAGAAGGCTGACGGTTGCCATGGTTTCCATGATAGAGTATAAACAAATCCGCCTGCAACAGTTACCAGAGAATCACAACAAACACTGTAAGTGCAGCAGCACTGCAACACTACAAACAACGATCGGCTGACTAACTCTAGAGAGACATGAGGCTGGTAAACCACACTAACACCCACACATTAACATCCAAGAGGACATCAAAGACAAATATTATTCATATTCTGTAAACTGGACGAGATGGTGTTCTGGTAACCATGAATACACATTTTGAGAAACTACAATTTTATGGTTGTTAACATACAATTCTTTTTTTTGCTTTTTTGAATGATTTTTTCATGATTAATGCATTTGGTTTCAGGAAAGCAAGAAAATGAAATGCGTGTAATTACTGTGTTTGGCATTTTGTGTGAATGACACAAAGCAGAATATCTGTTCATGTATATATAAAAACTATGGACAGAGGTGAGAGTCTTTACTCATATCTCTCTCTCTCTCGCTCTCTCTCACACACACACAGGTTTGTTTTTGTGAAAAGTGGGGACTCTCCATAGGCGTAATGGTTTTTCTACTGTACAGACCGTATATTCTATTGCCCTACACCAACCCTACCCCTAAACCTACCCCTCACAGGAAACTTTGTGCTATTTCAGATTTTCAATACACTCCATTCTGTGTGATTTATAAGCGTTTTGAAAAGTGGGGACATGGGGTAATGTCCTGAAAAGTCACCTTCTCCTTGTAATACCTATGTCATACCCTTGTCATTATACACACACACACACACACACACACAAACACACACAAACACATACACACATTCTATATTTCTGCTTCAAAAAGCACAAAAAAACATTCATATTTTATAGATGTTTGTGCAAGACATTTTGCTGTTAGCCTTCAATCATCTGCTAATGTTTTACTTCTTGTGGGCGATATTTCACTTTTTACGTACCATCTAGTGCTTCCTTTTTTATACAGATTTCAGTCGGACCCAATTCCCACTCCCCCTAATCAGACAGATGTTTGACTTCTTTTCTGATCACGATGAAATCTATCCACTCTAACCTTATAGCAAAAATACTAACAGAATACTGACTTAGACTGCACCATCTTACTGATTTGTAAAGTAAACCAACCAGTAATTTTTTCTATAACAGTTAGTGGAAAGTAAATATAAAAAGATAAAAAAAACTAAAGAAGCTACACATAAAACAGAATATCTTTCAAATATTTGCTTATACAAACGTTGCAAACATGATACTCAATGATACAATTTTCATTTGAAGCACTGAATGTACTCTATCCACAAAAAAACAAAAAACAATCACAAAACAAAAAACCTATCCAAACCAAACTAGACAAAAAACACAAAACCAAACCCCCACTCCAATAAATAAATAAATAAATAAATAAAGCTCAAAACAAAACAAAAACACAAGACAAAACAGAAGAGAACAAAATCAAACCACATAAAAATCAAGAAACCACACAAAAAACAACAAAACAAAATAATAAAAACAAACAAAAACACAAAACCAATCCAAAACAACCTCCCCAAACAAAAACACAAAACCAAACAAACAAAAAAACAGAAGAGAACAAAATCAAACCACATCAAAACAAACAAAAAAAACCCACACAAAATAAAAAACAAGAAAAAAAAAACAAAAAACAAAAACCAGTCACAAAACCAAAAACAACAAAACAAAAACACAAAACCAATCCAAAACAACCTCCCCCAAACAAAAACCACAAAAACAACATAAAAACAAAACAAAACATAAAAGAACAAAATCAAAGACCATGGGCTTCAGACCGTGGGCAATCAAAGGCAGTAGCAATGCGAACAACAGAAGGTGATCAAAAGTCCTGCCTGAGCATCTCTAGCTGAGAGGATGTTAGATGCCAACGGCATGAACACGCCACCAACAGCCTGAGAAACAGGGTGATCGACATAAAGCAGTCAACACAAACACACTGCTGTGAAATACTGCTGTCCTGCACCGCTTCTCCTGACAGACGCATGGAGGGCAGCTTCCTTTTGTGGGAGCGTTCAATTCACCCCGCACCTGACGCCAGCCTCAAATCTACAGGAGCGCGCAACTTAATGAATGGTTTGTTTGCAGCCCGTGGATACAAACCAGCCTGCTGCTCAGTAAACACACATATGAAACGAGAGCTGGGTGCTATTGCAGGGCGGCCGCGAGATCATTCACACGACTAAATAAGGCACTGAGGGTCCTCCAACTCAAACTAACAGGACTCTGGCGGTGAACCTTATAAGGCCGACTGTGGGGGTCACCGCTTTCCCTCCCATTGCGATTCATTAACGTTCAACAAAATAGAGTAACATGAGGCCAGAGGTTCATTCACAGCAGCAGTTAACAGGTAAACAACTCACTCTGAAACAACTAACAATGGCTGAACAACTACAAAAGAAAGAGAAAAAAAATGAATGGGGAAAAAACAAGACTGGAAATAAGATGGAACGTTCACCATTTGTTTTGATCAGTGCAGCAACAAAAAGAAGAAAAAAAAATCGTAATTCAATTTAGTCTTGTAATACAGGGCAGTCTCCAGGAGATAAATTGTGAGAGTTTGTGGAGGGTCTTCACTGAACACTGTGTGGATCTAAATCTGATACGAGCGTTTCGCATGCACTGGAAGTGAACATAAATTACTTTAGGTTCTGTGTGACATTCAGGGAACATAAACAAGATAAAGCAGCACAAGAGTGCAATAAAAGTTGTCCTTAAGTCAGATGGAAGTTTTTAAAGGTCTCTGGCCTCAACAATGCAAAGTCAAATCTGTAAAACTGCTCAGTGCGGTAGCTCATCATCACTTACTGATTAAAAAGCATACATGCCTCAATCACTCCCTTATGCTTACATGTTTTTACTTTTTTTGCCAAGCCTAATTTGTATATAATATTCTATCCCCCGGTTTCACAGACAAGGCTTAAGCCTAGTCCCAGACTAAAATGTAAGTCTGAGCTGTTTCAACTGAAAGAAACTTGCACTGATTGATCTTAAAATATATCAATGCCTTTGTTTTGTCTCAAGATGGACAACAGTAATGTTTTTTTTTTCAAAGGCACGTTTATAAAAATGACTTAAATGTCCTAATTGAACTATGGCCTAATCCTGGTTTAGTATAAACCCTGTCTGTTAAACCAGGCCTATACCTTTTAGCTAAACCTCATTCATTCATTCATTCATACAGTCCAAATTCAAAATTTAGTTTCTCCTCAGACTCGACTCTGGCGTGGGTTGCCAAATTGATGACATGCAACAGGAACGAGCGAAATTATTAATGAAAGGTCAAGAGTCTTACACTTTAAGGTGATGAATTGATTTATTCACTTTTTAATATGCCTATAGTCATAGAGCTTTTTAGATGGATGCTGAAGCTTTTTAGGTCGGACAGAACCTACGATCTCTGACCCAGTTCACTTGTTGGCTATCATGGCTACAGTGCGCTGTGTTTTCCACCAACTGGCAACCCTGGGGTGTTGAATACTATTGGCTAAACTGGCAGTGGGCGGAGTCCCACAGACCAAAACAAAAACAGGCATTCCGACACGGAATAACTGTAGCATTTGTAGGGTATCAGAGCGAATCAGACAATTTAAGATTTGATCAGATTGGTGTTGGAACAACGCAAAGAGCCAAATTCCACAAAGAGGCCCAGGATAACAAGACAACGTTATAAATCTGTCCACGATACCCTGGCGCCACGAGTCTGATGTGAGCCTAACGAACTAGCAGCTTTCAACATTAAACAAAAGAACACTTATTGACAATTCCAACTCAGGAAGGAGTGTTTCAAATTTGGGGCAAGTAACCAAGATTAATGGTCAAAGAGATGCACAGCATGACCATCACATGTAAATCCATGATTGAAATCACGAGCTAAAGACTTCCTTGGATTGGTTTCCCTCACCCAGGACAAAGACCAGACTGAGATTCCTTCTAAACCCGTTTGACCTTTGGTCTTCACAATACATGTTTTCACGTTCACAGAATGGCACAGAAACTGCCTTTACATGTATATATGCACCTAAATTATGTTAAAAGGACTTATGAGCAACTAATCATTTCTATGCATAACTCCAAATTATGTATGTAACCCACACATTAGACTATCATGTCCTAATCACTCGTTGTGTATGTCTTTTGAATAACTATTGAATAGTTTATAGGTTTATATTCATGTTGGGTATGTATGAGTTTGAAAATTCATGCTTTAAACGTTTCTATCAATCAATACTTTGTAAAATGTATTATATTCTTGTTATAGAAATCATGTCCAAAATTATACTCTGCAAGAGCGGGAAAATTCGGACCATGTGACTGATAAGATAACATGTTGATTTATGTATTGGGAG
>NW_015634015.1:386565-388376 GCF_001515625.1 Sinocyclocheilus rhinocerous | reverse complement strand
TCTACCATACCTAACAATGGTTTTGTTTGTTACTTGATCTCTAGGATTGTTTTTCTCAGTTTGTTTTTTTAAGATCTTACTTTACCAAACAAATCTTATGTTAAATATTTGCTCGCTGGTGTATGTAAAGTTGATGGTCTTGATGACTGTCTTTGTCCAGAAAGTCTGGTAATGATTCACAGCAACATGTCCTCGTCCCACTTTAGATTTCAAGTCTTCTGCTTGATGAATCTGTGTTATTAATGTGCCTCTGGTTTCATCCAACATGGTCATTACACAGATCCATGATTTATGTTCCCATTATCATTCAGATGATGTTCTGTTAGTGACTAAATCAAAGTAAATTAAATCAAAAATACAAATCTGAATGAAATTCAACAAAACCTGGTTCTGATACTTAAATCTTGTTTCCACAGTGTTTTAATGATTGAGAGGTGTCTTTTTTTAAATATATGATGTTATTATGTTGCTGTCTTGCCGCTAGCCAATCGCTGCATTGCTGATCGTGGTTTTGAGTATTGATAGATCTGCCCTTTATGGGGAACACGAGAACGCGCAGTAATCGTAGACAACTTAATCCAGATATTTTTATCAAATCCGCAAATTCGTTTGAAGAACCAAATTAGCCAGAGATCAGTTATCACGATTAGAAGATCTGGCATCTTTCAAATCATCTCAGATGTATTAAGCGAGGTACAAAGAACAGCCCCTGTTGCTGATGATTAGTCATCATATTATGGGAACTGGTCATCTAAGCATGCTATTGATGGATTGTTGACAACTTGGGCCCACTCCAAATTACAGACCGACCCGTGGTGGAGAGTGGATCTACTGAAAGTATACAGAGTGAACAGAGTCACCATCAATAATAGACGCGACTACGCTTGGATGAGAAACGGTGCAGTGGTTCATATCGCGAACTTCCTTGATGTTTACAACAACACAATATGAGGATTTCTTTATCTGATCTGGTTTAAAGTGGCTGCAGGTGAACAGAAACCTATAACAGATGATCTTTCTGTCTGTAGATGTGGTGTGATTTCTACTCTTGCAGCTGGTGCCACGGCCACTTTCTCATGTGGTGGGATGAAGGGACGTTATATGGTTGTTCATATTCCTGGAAATAAATTTCTTACTCTTGTTGAAGTTGGAGTCTACGGGTATATGGCAGGTAATACATTATTATAGCGTATCAGAAGGAATCAGACAATTTCAGATTCAATCAGAACAGTGCTGAAACAACACAAAGAGCCGAATTCCACAAAGAGGCCCAAAACAACGTCACAAATCTGTCCACGATACCCTGGCGCCACGAGTCTGATGTGAGCCTAACGAACTAGCAGCTTTCAACATTAAACAAAAGAACACTTATTGACAATTCCAACTCAGGAAGGAGTGTGTCAAATTTGGGGCAAGTAACCAAGATTAATGGTCAAAGAGATGCACAGCATGACCATCACATGTAAATCCATGATTGAAATCACGAGCTAAAGACTTCCTTGGATTGGTTTCCCTCACCCAGGACAAAGACCAGACTGAGATTCCTTCTAAACCCGTTTGACCTTTGGTCTTCACAATACATGTTTTCACGTTCACAGAATGGCACAGAAACTGCCTTTACATGTACTAAATTATGTAAATTATGTTAAAAGGACTTATGAGCAACTAATCATTTCTATGCATAACTCCAAATTATCCACACATTACACACATTAGACTATCATGTCCTAATCACTCGTTGTGTATGTCTTTTGAATAACTATTGAATAGTTTATAGGTTTATATTCATGTTGGGTATGTATGAGTTTGAA
>NW_015634015.1:374369-386475 GCF_001515625.1 Sinocyclocheilus rhinocerous | reverse complement strand
TCGGACCATGTGACTGATAAGATAACATGTTGATTAATGTATTGGGAGGAGAAACATAGCAACACACCGAGCTAAGACAATGTCTAATTGGTCAAGACACCACTTGGGATGTGTCCAACAGCACGGTTTAAAAACTCAGGACCCTCGAGTCTGTGACCGCCTCAAAACTTCAACCAGCCCACAACTCTGCATCTTCAGCCAACGGCCAACCATTGGCTTCCCAAGACGTCACTTCGAACAACAACTGGACTTCCAGTTCAATTAAAACAAACTTGGGAAACCCCTTTCTGCAACGAAGACAACAAGGGAACCCCCTAAACAAGCAACGCAAGTACCTCCAGATTCTAGCTGAACTGGTGCATTTAATATAAATTTTAACCTCATTGAGGAACTCAATGCGAGGGTTAATTAAATGATTGATGGTTGTTCAGGTCTAAGCAATTGCACATATTGCTATAAACTTGGGATTTCACATTTTCACTCTCTTAAACTCATTCTTTTCTCACTTTCTCTCTTCCTGCAACTTGTGTGAATGATAAAGCCTTATTTATATCGAAAAGAGAAGTATCTTGTGTTTTGTGCTTACAAGTTAATGTCATAAACTGCCGATCTTGTTACTGTGCTAATAAATAGTGTTTTCACTATACTTTGGATATTAATATCCATTGCAGAGTTGATGTTATACAATGATGTTCAATGAATCGCTGGCTGACTCCGTGATCAGCCGTAAAACAGTGATTCTCTCCAAATCCCCTATAAAATCATAAATGATACCCTTTGAGCGACATTGACCCTTTCCCTTACACATTGTTTTTCTGAGAAACATGTATGTGAACTGAGATTGTTTCCTAAATATCTGCAAACATATTATGGTATTTTTAGACTTTAGTACAGTGAAAAAATTACATACAGCACCTTTGAATATACATTTGTAGAGTAATTCTAATATCTAGGTCATGGAACAGATTTGAATTGTGCTAGAATTCCTAACCAGCGATATGTGACAAGCAACGGGAAATTCTATTTTTGGAATGATTTCTATTTCTTTGATGATGCAGTTGACAACTCGAGTTCTGACTGTTTTGTACAATATTAAAATGTTTTAAGTTCAAATATCATTTTTGTGTGACTTTAATAGCAATAATGAAAGAGACGATGGATAATTTAGATCAGATCTTTAAAATAACAAAAAAAGTAAAAAAAAACAAAACAAGAATGTTCAAAATGTGAACTGTATGATCAAACAAGTGTATTCCATAACAAAGATTGTGTCACTGAGCATGTTTTGAATCACTTTATAATTGTTTATTCATTTGATTATGCACATTTTGTTGCAAGTATGAGACAGCAGCACGCTTGCGCATGTATGCATTTATCTGTTAAGCAGTCAGGTAAAAAGCAGAAGGATGTGCAGCCAGACGATCATTATCACAAAATAAACACCGACAAGATAATACAACAGATTCCAATAAACTACATCAGGGAGACTTGAAACGGTTTTATTGTACATGAGATTAAATTGTTTTATTATTTTATTAGGTTTTGTTTTATGATGTTTGAAATTACTTTATTATGTGAGAAGACGCAGTGCGCAGTGATACAAGAGACATGAAACTAACTTAATGCAGGATGTAACGATTGACTTTATTCACCAAGACTGCATTAAAGTGATCAAAGGTGACAGTAAAGACATTTAAAATGTTACATCTAATGAATTTCTAAGAAGTGCTGTTCCTTTGAACATTCTATTCATCAAGAAATCCTAAAAAAAAGTATCACGGTTTCTTTAAAAAATATGAATAAGTTTCAACACTGATAATATTTAGAAATGTTTCTTGAGCAGTAAATCAGCATATTAGATTGATTTCAGAAGGATCATGTGACACACACTCACACACACACACACACACACACTCAAATACTGCAAAACAGAGCACAGGATGGCATCTCACAGTGTGAGACGCTACCAAACACACTAAGTCACACTGACAGGACGTGTCTTTACAGCACACACACTGTAGCTCTCAAAAGGTTATGCAACATAATACGCCTCTCTCACACACAATGCATCTTATACAATATAACAGCCTCTGCGAAACATTACCCGATTACTATTTTTGTCTGATTTGCCATTTTGAATTCAGTTACTGGCTTTGGAACGTGCTTTATAACTTAATTTGTGCTTTGGTTAATGTATGGTCATACAATCACATGTACAGCAAAATAAAACATTAATAAATAAAAAGTCCACTACACCAGCTAACATATATTATCTAAGGTATCTATATTTGATTCCCGTAGCTTAGCAACAGTATTTCATAAACCAGCTGAGCAGGAAGTCTGACTAGCAGACATCAAGGAGTAACTGTGCTGCCACATATCACTTCCCATGTTCCTCTATTCAAGATTTTTGGACTCACTCACCAGAGAGAGATTGAGTGAGAGCAAAAATGTCAAGGTGGTCATATCATAATTAATTTAAATAACTTATTTTTCCCACTAAGGTTCATTGATAAAGTTAATGAAGGTTTTAGTCACAATTTATTTTTGTTCTTTTCCACCCTCTCTGAGCCTTAAATTTAAAATAACAAGTTTATCAGTTTGTCCAACACAATCTCTTTGCCCCAATTGTCTAACCAATGGACTGAGTTTGGGGCGACCCAATCACTTTGTCTAACCAATGGATTGAGTTTGGGGACGACCCAATCACTTTGTCTAACCAATTGATTGAGTTTGGGGCGACCCAATCACTTTGTCTAACCAATGGATTGAGTTTGGGGCGACCCAATCACTTTGTCCAAGCAATGGTTTAAGTTTGGGGCAACCCAATCACTTTGTCCAACTAATGGCGTGAGTTTGGAGTGACCCAATCACTTTGTCTAACCAATGGATTGAGTTTGTGGCAACCCAATCACTTTGATTAACTAATGGCTTGAGTTTGGGGTTTGGAATGACCCAATCAATATGTCCAACCAATGGGGTACGTTTGGTGCAAACTTTCAGTTTGTTCAACCAATAGGCTTGTTCGACTTCATGCAGCGCCACAAAGATTGGCTGCCACCTGACAAAAGCAATGCATTCTGGTTAGAAAATTTGTCTGACTTTGATTGATGCTGCAGCCGCCTTGCGATCACATGTGCCATTAAAGTACAGCGACAGCAAAACGAGACCACTCGCCTAGGTCAGGCGCTGCAGTTGCTCAAAATTGGCGGCGAAAGCCTTGATGACGAGTTTTCTTCAAAAAGTAGTCTTCAGGGAAATAAACTTCTAGGTTAAAATATTAACACCATTGAAGAACGTTTGATGAACCCTTCTTTTTAGAGCAAAAACATTAGCAGTACAAACCTCATGCCTTCAGTAGATTTGTTCTGGTAGTTGCAGTAGAGCTGTGGAGTTCCCAGCATGGCCTCTGTGAATACGGCCAGAAAACCCAGGCTCTCTACGAACAGAACTGAGTCCAGTAGCAGATACGTCACATAGACGGCCAGCACCGTGAACACCAGCACACACTGCAGGTAATCCACAAAATGACTCCAAGACCAGAAGTAGTTCCAATCAAAGTCTAGAATTCAGAAAGAAAGAGAGTACACATTAAAAACAAAAAAAGTACTACAGCTTATATTGGTTGAAAGGAGTCCAAAAGACTTTTAGGAGAACATTTTGAGGTCTGAAAGGCAGTATTCTCAAAATAGACTAATTTTTTTATTTAAAAATTTTATATATACAGTATCTCACAGAAGTGAGTACACCCCTCACATTTTTGTAAATATTTTATTATATCTTTTCATGTGACAACACTGAAGAAATGACACTTTGCTACAATGTAAAGTAGTGAGTTAAATTTTGATCATTTTGACTGCCAGTCTTTATCAAATTCTTTCTTTCAACAATATATTTCATAGAACACTGAAACATTGGACATATATACAGTATGCATGATTATTCAAAGGAATGTATTAGTAGGGATGAAGGGTTAAATCAATGTCAGATCATCAAGTTCAGACCACAGACCCTCTTAAGACAATGGTTTGCAGCCATGCTCTGACAGGATCAGCCAGCAGGGAAAAAAACAATGCTAAATGCAAACAAACAAAAAATAAACAAAAATAGCCAAAATAAATAAACAAACAATTCAATAATTACACCATTCAAAAGTGTGGGGTTGGTTACAATGATTTTGAAATAAGTCTCTTATGTTCACCAAAGCTGCATTTATATGATCAAAAATACAGTAAAAACAGAAATATCGTGAAATATGATTACAATTTAAAATAACTGTTTACAATATACTTTAAAATGTAATTTATTCCTATGAGTCAAAGCTGAATTTTCAGCATCATTACTCCAGTCTTCAGTGTCACATGATCCGTCAGAAATCATTCTAATATGCTGATTGCTGCTAAAGAAACATTTCTCATTTATTATCATTTTTAAAAACAGTTGTGCTGCTTCATATTTTTGTGGAAACTGAACAATTGACAAAACCACACAAGCTAAGAGACGTGCCTTACACATGGTTTTTCCTGACAGCAATGGGTTTTGTGCAATGAATTATTGGCTGCCGAGAGCATGAAACCGTCAAAATTTAATTTGTTACGATCTGCAGTTTCGGTACTGTGTTGGGTGACCACACATCCGGAGTGAAATCTGGGTCCTAAAGTAAAACCAGTTCTAAGACTGTAAGACCCCCTCGAAGAAGTCCTTTTTTCATGATCATCCAGTTCCCAGCACACAAGCCTCTCAGCAGGGATGAGTCTGACTGGATTCTGACCTAAAATAATCCACTTTCGCCAATTATTTTGGCCTCGTGTCGATGGAGGCTGAACTCTGAGAACTCATAAGCCTGTAAGTCAGCTCTCCGCCCATCCGTCGGTGGACGAGAAGAGCATATCTAATCAAAGCACGCTGGGAGCTTCAACAACGGTTACTCTCATAAAGCGGCACTGGAAATGTCGAAGCAACAAAGTACAAGCAGAGGCCAAAACCAAAGCATGAGGACCACAGTGACATCCAGAGTGTCATGAAAATGTCAGGGCATGTGGGACAAAGCTGAAAGAGAAAGAACAGAGTCCAAAGCACTGCTATGACGGGTCTAGATGGACTGGAGCGGGAAAAACACACATTCAGTGAATAAAAGTAGGGCTGGATTAGGAAAACACGATTCCAGCAATTCATAGCTTGATGCGCCTCTCTCTTCGGATGCCAGCTGTCCTCACAAAACCCAATCAAGAGGGGGCGGCACAGCTTAGATACAAGTGTGTTTGGGTAATCTGTTTGTTTGGGTAGAGCGTTTTACATCCAAAACTCTGCCTCAGTAACTGCAATCTTTGTTTGCTCCATTACTTGCGCTGTTTGCTAAAGTCCTTTTTGAACAAAATTTGAACAAATCGCTAACCGTAGCGGCGATGTATATAGCACTGCCCACAAAGAGAACGCTGCCAAAACAAGCTGCTTCCTATTGATCAACATGACAAACTCTTGTGCCAAAATTCAATAAACTAGAAGTCAATGGGAAACTTCTTTGCAACCAGAAGTCCACTGAGAAGACTAGTTTTCACGTCGCAGAATTTTGTCATGCAAAAGTAAACGTGACTGCATTCATAAACACTGCAAAAACTGACAAATGAAATATTAGTCAGAAAAAAGATGGAATAGTTTAATCAAGCCTTTAGACATAATCTTAAAAAAAAAGTAAAGACAAAAGTTTGTGTTTGTGTCTTCATATTTGACACGTCAGGCTTTTAATGGCTCACAGTAAGAGAAAAAGCAACTCAATTTTATTCAGAGTCCCAAATTGAGCAAAAACATGCAATTTCGTGCAGTTACTGATATTTACATTTAAGATAAAATTCTGATAGTTTGTATATAAAAATCAATGAGATTTTCATAACATAAAATGGATATAAATATCAGTTGTCACTCAATATCTCCCAATAATATTTCTAATTAAAATGATATTTAAAGGCTTAGTTATGATTTTATTTTATAACTTCATTCATAATTATTAGTCTTTAAATTAAATTAATTACATTTATCAAATAAATGTAATCAATTACATCAAATGTAATTTAACTTCTTTTAAATAGTTTATAAATTTAATTTAATTCATAATTATTAGTTTAGTTTTTAAATGAAATTAAGTTGAGTTTTAAATAAATAAAACAACATTTTAATAACATTTTAAATAAATAATTAAATTTAATAAATTTAATTACATTACTATACATTTTTTATAGTTAAAAAAATTATACTATACATACTAATAGTACTATACATACTATACATATTTTATAGTTTAAAAATTATAAATTAAATAAAATGTTTTACATTTTATTTTATTAGGCAAAACATATAATGCGATGCAACACAACATGATTTATCATGATTTTTATAAAAATAATGTCTGGATAATCAAGTAAACCTAAGTAGCTTCAGTCCAGTAAGTGTCATCTTGAAGCCAAAGTTAAAGTCAAAGTTCAGGATTAATAAATAGTTATTATCCAGTTATTGTAATCAATATAATAAACACATAGTATGTATATGTGGACAAGGACTAAAGTACAACCATTATTTTTATGTTTAATTTATAATCTGTAAAAGATTTCACAGAAAAAGACACATGGTCCACGACCTGAAGGGGGACGTTTTACAATCATACTAAAAGGTATCTTCTTTTACTTGCTAAAAAAGTTACAAACTATCAATCAGATGACAGAAAGCAGATTGTGCAACAGGTTAAGGAAATTATATTTTAAGACAATTAAGTCGATTTTTACATTGACAATTACAGTTCTCATAATGAAAAAAATATATATTTTTTTCATTATTCTCAGTGATGACTCTCATTATTATTAATTACCATACCACAATTATTTTCTATTACATTTAGGGTAACAGTTTATTTTAAGGTGTCCTTGTTACACGTTACATATACTTACTATTATAATAACAATAAATGATGCATAATTACATGCAAGTAACCCTAAGACAAACCCTAATCCTAACTATAACCATATAGTAAGTACATGTACTTAATTAATATTATTCAGTACTTAAATATATAATTACACTGTAACAAGGACACCTTAATATAAAGTGCAACCAAATTTAGCATAAAAGGATATACAACAAATACTAAATAAATATTTATTCGGTACCACTTTACAATGAAGTTTCCATTTGTTAACATTAGTTAACTATATTAGTTAACATAAACTAACAATTAAAATTACTTCTAAAGCATTTATTAATCATAGTGAATTTCGAAGCGCATGTGCGTCTGCCGCTTTAAATTCTCGAGCTCGTTACAGCAGGATGGATTCTGATTGGCTGTCAATGTTTGTATCGTTCATCAGCTGGAGAAAAATCGTTTTGAAAGTGATTCCAACGATATCGTTTCTCTGTGCCTTTATTTTAGATATCGATATTGTTTCTGTGCCTTTAGTTGTGGTGTGGAATCTGCTATTCTTTAATATTGAGAACGATTTTAGAACTATATCTTTATCGTTATCTTTATCTTTATAGTTATCGTCCGCTGGTGTGAACAGGCAACGAACAGTTCTATTTTTAACTAACATTAACTAAGATTAATAAATACTGTAACAAATGTATTGCTCAATGTTAGCTGAAGTTTGTTAACAAATGGAACCATACTGTAAAGAGTAAAAAAAAAAAAAGTACTTAATTGTCATGAAAATTGTGTCAAAAAGTCCCAACGGTACTAAAAAAAAAAAGTCTTCATTTTCGAACACTTGAATTCTTTCTTGACGGGTTTCATGAGATTCACCTGTAACGGTCTGAGATGAAACTGCGATTAAAGCAGCTGTTATCTGAGCAGTAAAATGTTATCACACTGGAGAAATCAGTCTGACAACATGAGAGCCGTTGATTTGAGGCTGGCAGACGCACCGTCGGAGGAGAACTAGGGCCAGTTTATGACATTTCAAACGGATTTATTGAAGTATTGATAATTAACGACAGTGGCATTTCAGATGACATTTTACAATCAGATCAATTCCTGTGCTTTTGTCTGCGGCGTGACAGAGAGGACAGGTGCGGGGGAGTCTGTGTGAGACAACATCTAGTTTGACAGAAAGATTATGAAAGAGCAGAAGACATTTTCCAACAGAAAACAGAGATCCCAAGAGCGTGACTTCTGTGATATTTTAATTGGAAGACTGGTCAGGACTTTAGTCAGTGTTTCAGATATAGTAGATGAACTAAGTTATCAGTAACTATAGTGTCAACATAACTGTCCATCCAACGCATCTTTGACTTTAAAATACCTTCTTCTGAATCAGCACTTCCTTTCAGAACTATGAGGAATTCACCAGTAGACTGAAGAGAAAAATACTGCTTTGTATGAACAGCTATGTAGTCAAATCCTGTCTTAAGTAATGGTGCAAGTTTAAGGCCAAAGCTGTGTGTTGAACAGCGGAAGACAGGGTTGGGTGGAAAGGTGCAATAGGGGTTTTTGTAAAATAAAATATAAATAAATAATGAAATGATTACATTTTAAATATAATAATTTAATTTATTAATTGAATTAAATTTGAAAACAAATAATTATAAATACAATTAAATTCAATTAATATTTTTTTAGTAATTACATTTAATAATTAAATTGAAAATGAATTATAAATTAAACAAACTATATCAACCAAATTAAATTATTAAATGTTAAATTTAATAATGTCATTATTTAATTTATAATTTAATTACATTTACAAAATAATAATGATAAATTAAACAATTTCTTACATTTTAAATTAATTAATAATTAAATTTTTTTTAAAAATTAAATTAGCTTGGTTTTTAATTTGCTTTTTTTTTTTTCAAGTAAAGGAGACATCATTTAAAAAAATGTTTTTGATGACAACACATTATTTGTCTTCGGAATAACGTGAACTGATAAATTGTGCACAATAAGATCAGGACAGTTTATTTAGAAAACAAATGGGGTCAGTTTGGACGTCATGTTGACTAAGTTCTCTCATTTCAGTTATGCATGATGTAAAAACTTCACACTTCCTCAGGTGTTACAGTCTTTGCAATGCTTTGCATCAACGTCATTATTTATTGATGTCCTATACATGTCGTCTCAGTAAGGAGCATTCACACCCTGGAGGAAAACCTGCTGAAAGAAACCACACACAGTCTCATGCTGACCATTTCACACGGTCCTTTCACAGGAAGCTGCTCGTCTTTTCAAAGGGAAGCCTTTGGCAGGATATTTATAGACTTCCTTCAAATTGCGCCATGTGCTCTGTGTCTGTATCACGTCTGTCATGCTACACCTTCTCCAGTCCCATGCCTTAATATAAAGAGAGCATCACTGTCTCTCGCCCCATCGCTGACTATACAGCACTTGTGTATGTAAGGAATTATGGGCCTGTAAATAGCTTTCCATGTGGCAGGCATCACTGAAGGGAACAGGATCGTCTGGAACTCACTGATAACAGCAGCAACCTGGAAGAAACCAGCAACACCTACAGCGGGGCTGAGACGCAACGGGACGGCCATGAGACAGCAACACACGGCAGACGCTCCGAGACACCAGCGCTCGACTCCTACAACTACTGTGACGTGACGGACTTTCAAGAGAAACACTGAGGGATATTCAACATGGAATGCTGATGTTGAATAGAAACTTGATTTTATCCACTGGGAACTAACTGGATCAAAGAGGTGTGATTAAGGGTGCTTTCACACCTGTAGATCGATTGCTTTGTTTTCACACGGCAAAGTTTCTAAACGGACCAGATTTGTTAATACAAGTCACGCGCGAGTAAACTGTTCTCTCTTTGGTCAAAGTTCCACGGGTTATTTTCCGGGATTCCACTTAGCTCGCGGTCACGGCTGTCATCCGTCAGGATGGAACGACAGATTTATTTATTTATTTTATTTTTTATTTTTTTTACAAATGAGATGATTTTTTTATTTTATAAACATCATTACATTACGGAGTCAAACCACATGATATTTTACAAGCAGACATCACATTTTATACTATGAACCAACTTTGCCTGAAATAATATCAGCAATAATATCAGTTCACACATCATGTATTACTATTTCATAAATATCAAGTTTTTGGGGAGTCAAGGGGAGACATTTTACAAATAAACAAATCTGAAATTTTTTTTTTTTTACTAATATCTTGAATTTTTCATTTCAAGTTTTTGAGAAGTTGATCCACATGACATTATACTCTGTCAACTAACTTTACCTGAACAAATATCAGTATTTTATTACTATCTCATAAATATTGATATGTTTTTGAGGACTCAAACCACGTGACATTTTAGTCTGTGAACTAATTAAAAAAAATTTTTTTTTTTACAAATATCATGTATTATCATGTATATCATGTATATTTGAGGAGTCAAACCACATGACATTTTACATCTGAACAAAATGACATTTTATAATTTGAACTAATTTAGCCTGAACTAATTTCAGAATTTTTTACAAATATCATTTCTTATTTTATAAATATGACTACGTTTTTGAGGAGTTGAACCACATGACATTTTACAACCCAACAACATCACTTTTTACAATATGAAGTAATCATGCTTTGCCCTTAACATCAGTTTTGTTTTGTTTTCAAACAATATCATGTATTCATCAAGTATTACAATCATGTATAATCATGTCTCATTATTTCATAAATGCTACATTTGGGGGAAGTTGAAATGCATGACATTTTAGTAACATTACCTGAACCAATATCAGCTTTTCATTTTTACATCACAAATTACTATTTCACACTGACATTTTACAACATGAACTCTGCCTTGTCATAAAAAGGTCAAATTATCTCATATTTTAAGAGATTTATTGACCTTGACACACAGTCATGACGCTCCGCTTCTTCTTTCTTCTTCATAGAAGGATTGTGTTCAAGTCAATGGATGCACGAATTGCATTTTAATGCATAAAAAAACAAAAGATCAAAAAAAAACAAAAAAAGAGTGTGCTTTTTTTTTTGCCTGTTGTAGGTGTAATGCTGCAAATAATAAGAATCTCTGAATGCACTGAAAGCCTTGTGCACGCACACACACAGATGCAGTACTGTATATGTGTGTGTGTGTGTGTGTGTGTGTGTTTGTGCAGAGGGCTCAGGTAAAGGGCCGTGTAGCGCTGGAGGCTGTGCGTGTGGAAAGGGCCGGATCAAAGCGGCAGTTGTGCGTGTGCCACACTGTATGGCGTGTATTGAGCGTCGTGGCACAGTTTTACACTGCTGTGCATGTGCGTATCGCTGCTGCCAGCGGGGCAGTGTGTGGGAACAGACTGCCACGGCTTTTAAACAGCAACCCCACCAAGCTCGTCCTCTTTTTCAGCTCACACCCACAGTCCTAACTGCAAAACACAGATACTACACCAAACACAGCAGAGCGCTGGAAATATACTGTGACATTCCTGCCACTGATTTTAGTGTATTCTTGGGCAAGCTGGCCAAATATACAAAGCTTTAGTGCAACTAAACAGCCATACCTTAGACACTTTTTACAAGCAAAATTCAGCTAAATGACTGGGTGTTGTCCGGGACGTTGCTATACAGATGTTAGGATGCTGCAGTTTGGCTGCTGAGGTGTTTTGAGTGCTTTTGCCATGCTGCTATCAGTGGCTGCTTATAAGAACAAGTCACATACAAGTCTCTATGATATTCTGGTCTCTATATACAGCTCAGGTTGCCCCTTCAAATGTAAGTCTGTAAGATTTTTTGCTCATTTTCTGCACAGATATTTTGAGCAGGTTATTGAATATATGGTAATGGCACACCTCTTCCCAAGAAGTCATGCAATTTGATAAATGTGACCCTGGAGCACAAAACCAGTCTTAAGTTGCTGGGGTATATTTGTAGCAATAGCCAAAAATACATTGTATGGGTCAAAATAATAGATTTTTCTTTCATGCCAGTAAAAATCAAGTTCCATGAAGATATTTTGTAAATTTCCTACTGTAAATATATTAAAACTTAATTTTTGATTAGTGATATGCATTGCTAAGAACTTCATTTGGACAACTTTAAAGGCGATTTTCTCAATATTTTGATTTTTTTGCACCCTCAGATTCCAGAGTTTCAAATAGTTGTATCTCG
>NW_015634015.1:367579-372822 GCF_001515625.1 Sinocyclocheilus rhinocerous | reverse complement strand
CGGTGTCCCACAGTGTATGGCGTGTATTGAGCGTCGTGGCACAGTTTTACACTGCTGTGCATGTGCGTATCGCTGCTGCCAGCGGGGCAGTGTGTGGGAACAGACTGCCACGGCTTTTAAACAGCAACCCCACCAAGCTCGTCCTCTTTTTCAGCTCACACCCACAGTCCTAACTGCAAAACACAGATACTACACCAAACACAGCAGAGCGCTGGAAATATACTGTGACATTCCTGCCACTGATTTTAGTGTATTCTTGGGCAAGCTGGCCAAATATACAAAGCTTTAGTGCAACTAAACAGCCATACCTTAGACACTTTTTACAAGCAAAATTCAGCTAAATGACTGGGTGTTGTCCGGGACGTTGCTATACAGATGTTAGGATGCTGCAGTTTGGCTGCTGAGGTGTTTTGAGTGCTTTTGCCATGCTGCTAACAGTGGCTGCTTATAAGAACAAGTCACATACAAGTCTCTATGATATTCTGGTCTCTATATACAGCTCAGGTTGCCCCTTCAAATGTAAGTCTGTAAGATTTTTTGCTCATTTTCTGCACAGATATTTTGAGCAGGTTATTGAATATATGGTAATGGCACACCTCTTCCCAAGAAGTCATGCAATTTGATAAATGTGACCCTGGAGCACAAAACCAGTCTTAAGTTGCTGGGGTATATTTGTAGCAATAGCCAAAAATACATTGTATGGGTCAAAATAATATATTTTTCTTTCATGCCAGTAAAAATCAAGTTCCATGAAGATATTTTGTAAATTTCCTACTGTAAATATATTAAAACTTAATTTTTGATTAGTGATATGCATTGCTAAGAACTTCATTTGGACACAGATACTACACCAAACACAGCAGAGCGCTGGAAATATACTGTGACATTCCTGCCACTGATTTTAGTGTATTCTTGGGCAAGCTGGCCAAATATACAAAGCTTTAGTGCAACTAAACAGCCATACCTTAGACACTTTTTACAAGCAAAATTCAGCTAAATGACTGGGTGTTGTCCGGGACGTTGCTATACAGATGTTAGGATGCTGCAGTTTGGCTGCTGAGGTGTTTTGAGTGCTTTTGCCATGCTGCTAACAGTGGCTGCTTATAAGAACAAGTCACATACAAGTCTCTATGATATTCTGGTCTCTATATACAGCTCAGGTTGCCCCTTCAAATGTAAGTCTGTAAGATTTTTTGCTCATTTTCTGCACAGATATTTTGAGCAGGTTATTGAATATATGGTAATGGCACACCTCTTCCCAAGAAGTCATGCAATTTGATAAATGTGACCCTGGAGCACAAAACCAGTCTTAAGTTGCTGGGGTATATTTGTAGCAATAGCCAAAAATACATTGTATGGGTCAAAATAATAGATTTTTCTTTCATGCCAGTAAAAATCAAGTTCCATGAAGGTTTTTTTGTAAATTTCCTACTGTAAATATATTAAAACTTAATTTTTGATTAGTGATATGCATTGCTAAGAACTTCATTTGGACAACTTTAAAGGCGATTTTCTCAATATTTTGATTTTTTTGCACCCTCAGATTCCAGAGTTTCAAATAGTTGTATCTCGGCCAAATATTGTCCTAACAAACCATACATCAATGGAAAGCTTGTTTATTCAACTTTCAGATGATGTATAAATCTCAATTTCGAAAAATTGACTCTAATGACTGGTTTTGTGGTCCAGGGTCACATATTATTCATCTTGACAGCACAAACATTGTGAAATTTTAATACTTGTACAAATGTCTAACTCTAGGTTTGGGCTTTTTTAAAATTAATACTTTTATTTAGCAAGTATGCATGAAAACAATCAAAAGTGACAGTAAAGCCATTTATAATGTTATAAAAAAGATTTCTATTTCTAGATTTTGTTCTTCTGAACTTTGATCCAAAAATCCTGAGAAAAGGCGATTTTCTCAATATTTTGATTTTTTTGCACCCTCAGATTCCAGAGTTTCAAATAGTTGTATCTCGGCCAAATATTGTCCTAACAAACCATACATCAATGGAAAGCTTGTTTATTCAACTTTCAGATGATGTATAAATCTCAATTTCGAAAAATTGACTCTAATGACTGGTTTTGTGGTCCAGGGTCACATATTATTCATCTTGACAGCACAAACATTGTGAAATTTTAATACTTGTACAAATGTCTAACTCTAGGTTTGGGCTTTTTTTAAATTAATACTTTTATTTAGCAAGTATGCATGAAAACAATCAAAAGTGACAGTAAAGCCATTTATAATGTTATAAAAGATTTCTATTTCTAGATTTTGTTCTTCTGAACTTTGATCCAACAATCCTGAGAATTTTCAGAAAAACATTAAGCAGCACTATTTTTAACATTGATAGTAGTAAGAAATGTTTACACTGAAAAATAAACTTTTCAAAATAAATCCTATGTTTTCACGCCAATGTCGCTAGTAAATTACACAAATAATTACAAAGAAATGGCAAACACGTGCTCATTAAACATGAAATTTTGAAGTCAAAAGATCCAGGTAACACTTTAGAACCAATTCTCACTATTAACTAGTTGCTTATTAACATGCATATTACTCGCATATTGGCTGTTTATTAGTACTTAAAAAGTACATGCCTTATTCTGCATGACCATATTTTATATCCCTTAACTTTACCCAATACCTAAACTTAACAACTTCCTTACTATTAATAAGCAGCAATTTAGGCTTATTATAAAATACAATTTTGTTGAAGCAAAAGTCATAGATAATAGTTTTTTACTGTTTAACTGTTGTTGTTTTTTACAGTGTAGAATGATTTCTGAAGGATCGTGTGACACTGAAAACTGGAGTAATGATGCTGAAAATTCAGCTTTGATCACAGGAATAAATTACATTTTACAATATATTAAAACAGAAAACAGTTATTTTAAATTATAATAATTCTTCTCAATATTACTGTTTTTTAATCAAATAAATGCAGCCTGGTGAGAATAAGAGACCCAAACTTTTACACAGTACTGTATATTGTTCACCAATCACTCTTACAGAAATGATGGCACAGGAATATTCATATACGCACAAACACAAACTATTTCCAAACGGAACAAATAACCTCTTTTCCTCTAAAAGCTCTATTTTCCTCAGGGTCTGTCCCTCTTTTCGTCTTGTTTCACTCTGTTTGTTTATAAATAGACGGCGTTCAGGCCAGGGGCCGGGAATGATTGACGTGAAACAGAGTGGCACTATTAGTTGCCCGTTCCTTCTTTCAGCAGAGCTTCAGCCCACATACCAAGAGATATCCGTCAGTCCCTTACTCTAATTACAGCTAAGTGAAATAGAAAGACGAGCCAGAGAGGCCTTTGGATGCTCAAATGAGTGACAGTTGGGTTCTGAAGGGCCTGAGGCTGGTCCTCATCCAGATCCACACAATCTGTTCAGTCGCAGCTCTGTCCAGTACGGACTGCCGCTCAATCTGCAGAGCTGTGGACTGACTGTAGTGAACGGCTAAGATGCTATCGGCCTGTAAACGCCGGACTGAATTCACACGCAAAATCAGGAAACAAGCACTTTGTCTTGATGTGACAGCGTTTGCAGATCAATACAGCAATTTTCGCATTCTTTGCGCTGTGAAGATGTTTTGATAATTTGTCAGCATTAATAATACCTCTAATAGTTTTCACGATTTATTTGATGAGTGTACAATATTAGTTCAAATATGGTAAGAAGTCTATTTTTTACCATATGTTAGGCATGAAAATATTCTGATCTGCATTTATGACTTCATTCTTTGAGTTGTGAATATTTTTTTTATCAGATTTTGTCAGCATTATTATTACCAACAACAGCAACAACAACAATAATAATGTGCAAAAGGCTCATTAATGCAGACGCACAGAAGCGCTCTTTTCTCTATCGCGGGGACTTTTATTTTGGCGGAATGCCGTTTCATTCTGTGGAGTGCTTCACAGCGCCGCGCAATCGCAATCTAGTATTGCATCAGCCATCATTGGTCCTCAGCGGGAATGAGCCATGCGATTCCGTTACAAACGGCAATCATACGATTATCTTTATGTTCCTTTGAGTGTTTAAGTTTGTGTGCGTCCAGAGAGAAAGTGAGTATTGTAACTTTAACTGTTATTCAAGCGGAGTTGATTGCTGTTTACTGAATATATATGTTTAAGATATGTGACTATACAAAATGGATGCTAGTGTGAAGTATAGTAACATTTGAGTTCTCACTCAGTGTAAATGTAGTAATGTAAGCTGTTAATGATGTTCCATTATAATAATGTTAGTTTCAAATGCTACATTGTGTGATGTTTGGGGGAAGCCAGTTGCTTCGTAATGCCATTCATGTTGTGATGGATGTGAGCATATAAATGTTGTGGATTGTAATAATAAGAACCATTGGTTGTTAGAATGTATCTTTATTTGTTTGTTGCAGACCACACCCACATACATGAGTGTATGCTGACCCGTCAAAGGACATAAGGTTCAAGATGATACTGCTCTGCATCAGTATTAATGCTCATCTATAATATGTGCACAATCTGAGAACTGGATAATGCACTTCGCTATAATCTGGCTCCCCCTCTGCATATGCCTGTAACAATAAATCTGGTGAACTCGATTCCTTCTCCGGCTTTGGTGTTCTAACCGGCACACGCGGATCAACTCCACCTACTTAGCAAAAGCTAGCACCTTACAGTCCTTAGCCCCTCAGCTACAAATAACTATTATTAAACAGTTGACATTTAATAACCAGGCATTGTTAATGTACAACATTTTATATTAATATTTCATTATATTAATATGGTAAAACTTTATTTTACAGTGCCCTTGTTACATGTAATTACTATCATATTAACATTAAATTATATAGTAACACTTTATTATAGGAACCAATTCTGGACTAGGTTTCCATTAAGGCGTTTGGAATTTAGGTTCATCAGACCAGAGAATCTTGTAGTCTGAGGGTCCTTTAGGTGCTTTTTTGTAAATTCCAAGTGTGTTTTCATGTGTCTTCACTGAGGAGAGGATTGAGTTTGGCCGCACCACCATAAAGCCAGAGTGTTGCAGTGAGGTTTGTCCTTCTGTAGGTTTCTCATATCTCCACATATGATCATGGAGCTCAACTAGAGTGACCATCAGGTTCTTGGTCACCAGTCTAGACAAGGCCCTTCTCCATTAATTGAGTCCTGGTTGTTTCAAACTTCTTCCATTAAGGATAACAGAGACTACATGCTTCTGTGAACCTTCAATGAAGCAGAAT
>NW_015634015.1:364178-367520 GCF_001515625.1 Sinocyclocheilus rhinocerous | reverse complement strand
TATATATATATATATATATATATATACAGTGCATTCAGAAAGTATTCAGACCCCCTTCCCCTTTTTTAAATTTTGATATGTTGCAGCCTGATACTACAATTGTTTAAATTCATTTTTTTCTCATTAATCTACACTCCGTACCTCACAAAGTGAAAACAGAATTATAGAAATGTCTGTATATTTATTAAAAAGAAAAAACTGAAATATCACACTGACATAAGTATTCATGTCAATGTGCATGAATACTTTATATATTGCATATTGCAACAACAAATTTAGCTCAGGTGCCTCCCATTTCTCTTGATCATTGCCGAGATGTTTGTTCACCTTGATTGGAGTCCACCTGTGGTAAATTAAATTGATTGGACATGATTTGAAAAGGTACACACCTCTCTATAAAAGGCCTCACAGCTGATGATGCATATCAGAGCGAAAACCAAGCCATGAGTTCAGAGGAACTGCCTGCAGAGCTCAGAGACAGGATTGTATCGAGGCACAGATCTGGAGAAGGCTACAAAAAATTCTGCTGCATTGATGGTGCCCAAGAGCACAGTGGCTTCCATAATTCTCAAATGGAAGAAGTTTGGCACAAGCAGAACTCTTCCTAGAGCTGGTCACCCAGCCAAACGGAGCAATTGATGGAGAAGGGCCTTGTCTAGACCGGTGACCAAGAACCTGATGGTCACTCTAGTTGAGCTCCATGATAATATATGCAGATAGGAGAAACCTACAGAAGGACAAACATCACTGCTACACTCCACCGATCTGGGCTTTATGGTGGTGTGGCCAAACTCAATCCTCTCCTCAGTGAAGACACATGAAAACACACTTAGAATTTGCAAAACAGTACCTAAAGGACCCTCAGACTGTGAGAAACAGTATTATCTGGTCTGATGAACCTCAATTCTAAGCATCATGTTTGAAGGAAACCAGCTCTGCTCATCAGCTTCAGAGTACCATCCCAAAAGTAAAGTGTGCTGGTAGCAGCCTCATGCTGTGGGGCTGTTTTTCAGCGGCAGGGACTGAGGGACTCGTCAGAGTAGAAGAAAAGCTCAATGCACCAATAATATAGAGATAGCCTTAATGAAAACCTGTTCCACAGCGCTCAGGACCTCAGAATAGGCCGAAGGTTCACCTTCCAACATGACAATGTTGCTCCCACTAAGTCAAATAATGAGAAAGAACCAAATTACCCATCACAGCTATGCAGATGACACCCAGATTTACCTAGCCTTATCACCAAATGACTACAGCCCCATTGACTCCCTCTGCCAATGCATTGATGAAATTAACAGTTGGATGTGCCAGAACTTTCTTCAGTTAAACAAGGAGAAAACTGAAGTCATTGCATTTGGAAACAAAGATGAAGTTCTCAAGGTGAATGCATACCTAGGGGTCTAACAACTAAAAATCAAGCCAGGAATCTTGGTGTGATTCTGGAGACAAACCTCAGTTTCAGTAGTCATATCAAAGCAGTAACTAAATCAGCATACTATCATCTCAAAAACATTGCAAGAATGAGATGTTTTGTTTCCAGTCAAGACTTGGAGAAACTTATTCATGCCTTTATCACCAGCAGGGTGGACTATTGTAATGGTCTCCTCACCGGCCTTCCCAAGAAGACCATTAGACAGCTGCAGCTCATCCAGAACGCTGCTGCCAGAATTCTGACTAGAACCAGAAAATCTGAGCATATTACACCAGTCCTCAGCTCCTTACACTGGCTTCCAGTTATATTTAGGATTGATTTTAAAGTACTTTTACTCGTTTATAAATCACTCAATGGCCTAGGACCTAAATACATTGCAGATATGCTCACTAAATATAAACCTAACAGACCAGTTAGAAATACCAAGGGTTCACACAAAACAAGGGGAGTCAGCTTTTATCTATTATGCCGCCCGCAATTTGGAACCAGCTTCCAGAAGAGATCAGATGTGCCTGACCGAGCTTGAGAGGATTTGCAAAGAAGAATGGCAGAAAATCCCTCAATCCAGGTGTGCAAAGCTTGTTGCGTCAAACCCAAAAAGACTCGAGGCTGTAATTGCTGCTAAGTGCTTCAACTAAGTACTGAGTACTGAATACTTATGTAAATGTGGTATTTCAGTTTTTTCTTTTTATGTATATATATATATATATATATATATATATTGTTATGCAATTATGACTTACAGTAATTGTGCACTGTAGTTTAAAGAAAATTCATTTGATGTTATTAAAAGGAAAGCAGTTTGTACTTAAGTGTCTATTGCATAAACGTCATCAAAATCCCAGTTCTTCTTATTATGTATGTTGTTAGTTTTTACCATTTCGCTGCATAACCCGATAAACAGAACTGGATAATAAACGTTTATGTTACTTTCAGCAGAGACTACAGTGGATTGTTGGACAAAATGGACAGAACTTTTGGTCCATGTACAGTCAGGCAGCGCGAGCAGTTTTTGGGAAGTTTAAGGGAAAACACATATTTATTTGAAACATCCTGTTCTCTGATAGCAGTGACTGGATGCTAATTGAGGCGGTTGCGGTGTCCTGTAGGGATAATGCAGCGGAGCGAGACTGTGTGTGGGAGTGCCGCCCATTTACGTCCATTACTGCACAACCACCAGGACCCCAGCAGTCTGCCCTACATCAAACACATTTAGAAATCTCTGCCAGAGACCGGACTGAATTACAGCCAATCAGTCGCGAACAACCGCCACCTGCTTCAAACCTGAACAACGGACATCACCAGGATGACAAATATGGACAGATAAATTGAGATCTGAATGCACTGGATAAAAACTCTGACTTATCAAGTGCTCGGATATCATATCAGTTCTGCCCTCAACCAGCAAACTGCCCATTCCTGCTTGACCTTTGACCTCTGGATGGATCGGAGCACACCTCCATTATTCAGTTCCACTGGATCAATGAGCTTGCGAGCAAAGCAGCAATTAGCAAACACCTCTCGGCCTGAGTGCTGAACACACTTCTAATGAGGTGTGTGAGGGGCCGCGGGGCATACGTGATCAATACAGCCAGCCATGTGACACAGAGAGAGAGAAAACAACAAATCTGCTTTTCCATCAACTGCCAGTTACAACTAGACGAAAAAAAGTACTATAGCCTCAGTACTCTCGCTGATTTAAACTCACTAGGCACAAATAATATTGCAACAAAATTGTTTTTGTAAACTGAAAAAAATGTAATGATAAAATAAAAATTAATTAATTAATTAGACAAACAAATGTTGCCTTGGCAAACTAACTGAAATAAAATGTGAACTAAAATTACTAAAACTAAAACAGAAAAAAACATACTCTCTCTCTCTCTCTCTCTCTATATATATATATATATATA
>NW_015634015.1:354636-363488 GCF_001515625.1 Sinocyclocheilus rhinocerous | reverse complement strand
TGTTGCAATGTAAAAAAAAAAAAAAAAGTAAGTCTAATGGTCTTAAAAAAGGCTTCATTTAGTTTAAGAAAAATAAAATGTATTTCTTTCTTTATATTTTTGGAGTGGGGAATATGGTCTACAGACATCTCCAGAAGTTTCATGAGGTACACCTGGTAAGTTACAGAAAAGGTCAGCTCAAAAAACCAACCGCTACTTTCAATATCTTGGCAATAGTGAGAAGATGTGATCTGTATTTATTTGGTGGAGCTGCACTCATTCACAGCTCTTATGGATGCTGACGTCTGAGTGAAGTGCAGACGTACTGGTTGGTGTGTGCGGTGTGAGGGGAAGCTCTGCTTCAGCTTGTGCGAGGGTGGGCTCAAACACAGGCTCCTCCACGACGCTGATGCTGTTATTATGCATGATGTCCTGCAGCATGTTGAAGATCTCCTCGGCACGTGAACACTTGAAGGCAAATATCCCTGCAAAACATCAACACAAAAACTTGCTGCTCTGCTCTAATAGATGAAATGACCAAATGTGGACACTAACTATTGCAAATGGAGGCAAATAATAGTAAAAACAAGTAACTATAAAACTAAATTCTAGTTAATAGGGCTGGACGATTCATCGAAAATAAATCGAAACCAAAATTCAGAACCTCTATTTGACGTATTTTTCCCATGTCAGTTATTATATGCAAGTGGCAATTTCATAAAAGTATTCGGAGATGCAAGTGCATTTAACCGCAGCCGCGATCGAGCTTCAGGACAAACAAACACAAAGCGCATGTGAAAGTCTGCCAGTACGTGAGTTTCGTGCATCTAATACACACTGCATTCCAAACGGAAGAAATGAAAGCATATCTAAAGTAAAAGACTGAAACAACAGCGAGTGGAAGCACACGTCTCACAGAAATGAATGTATCCTGTGCAATGCTAAGTGCTTCAACTAAGTACTGAGTAAAGGGTCTGAATACTTATGTAAATGTGGTATTTCAGTTTTTTCTTTTTATGTATATATATATATATATATATATATATTGTTATGCAATTATGACTTACAGTAATTGTGCACTGTAGTTTAAAGAAAATTCATTTGATGTTATTAAAAGGAAAGCAGTTTGTACTTAAGTGTCTATTGCATAAACGTCATCAAAATCCCAGTTCTTCTTATTATGTATGTTGTTAGTTTTTACCATTTCGCTGCATAACCCGATAAACAGAACTGGATAATAAACGTTTATGTTACTTTCAGCAGAGACTACAGTGGATTGTTGGACAAAATGGACAGAACTTTTGGTCCATGTACAGTCAGGCAGCGCGAGCAGTTTTTGGGAAGTTTAAGGGAAAACACATATTTATTTGAAACATCCTGTTCTCTGATAGCAGTGACTGGATGCTAATTGAGGCGGTTGCGGTGTCCTGTAGGGATAATGCAGCGGAGCGAGACTGTGTGTGGGAGTGCCGCCCATTTACGTCCATTACTGCACAACCACCAGGACCCCAGCAGTCTGCCCTACATCAAACACATTTAGAAATCTCTGCCAGAGACCGGACTGAATTACAGCCAATCAGTCGCGAACAACCGCCACCTGCTTCAAACCTGAACAACGGACATCACCAGGATGACAAATATGGACAGATAAATTGAGATCTGAATGCACTGGATAAAAACTCTGACTTATCAAGTGCTCGGATATCATATCAGTTCTGCCCTCAACCAGCAAACTGCCCATTCCTGCTTGACCTTTGACCTCTGGATGGATCGGAGCACACCTCCATTATTCAGTTCCACTGGATCAATGAGCTTGCGAGCAAAGCAGCAATTAGCAAACACCTCTCGGCCTGAGTGCTGAACACACTTCTAATGAGGTGTGTGAGGGGCCGCGGGGCATACGTGATCAATACAGCCAGCCATGTGACACAGAGAGAGAGAAAACAACAAATCTGCTTTTCCATCAACTGCCAGTTACAACTAGACGAAAAAAAGTACTATAGCCTCAGTACTCTCGCTGATTTAAACTCACTAGGCACAAATAATATTGCAACAAAATTGTTTTTGTAAACTGAAAAAAATGTAATGATAAAATAAAAATTAATTAATTAATTAGACAAACAAATGTTGCCTTGGCAAACTAACTGAAATAAAATGTGAACTAAAATTACTAAAACTAAAACAGAAAAAAACATACTCTCTCTCTCTCTCTCTCTCTATATATATATATATATATAAAAATCACAACACAAAAGCACATGAAATTACTGAAACTAAAGTTAAAATGAAAGCTGTACATACACACATACTTAATACATGCTTAGTACAATGCATTCAGAAAGTATTCTAACTACTACCATTTGTTGTTACATATGTTGAAGTGTTATGCTAAAATGCTTACAATAATTCTTATAAATTATTATAATTTAAATTATTTTTAAAAATGTTTTGCATTAAATTATTAATTCATGTAATTTTTTTTATTAAAACATATTTAATTATATTTAATTTTAATTAAATATATTTAATTTTCCTTCTTTTTAATAAAATATGTAACATTATTACAAATCTGATTTTTTATTTGCCATTATGTGGTATAGAGTATAGACTGATGTGAAAAAGGGTCTAAAAAACATTTTAGCATAAAGGCTGCAACACAGAATGTGAATAAAATGCACATTTGGTCTGAATACTTTCTGAATACACCGTATATTTCAGGGCATACTGTGTCCAGTCTAATTCAGTAATTGATTTCGTATTGATCTGCAGTACACTTATTACAGGGAAAATCCCTCTTGGAGTAACCTGAGGTTCAGTATCTTGAACAAATGGTGAGAAAAGGGGTCGCCCCTTGCAGGATTCAAACCTACAACATTTTGGCTACTAGCCCAGATCTTTAACCACCACACCACCAAGTCTTAAGGGACTAAACTAGTCTTAAATCTAAACCAGTGGTTCTCAGGGAGTCGGGGCCCACTAGAGGCTTCAGCATACTCTCAAGGGCAGGATAGTTCACCCAAAAATGAAAATTAAGTAATCATTTACTCACCCTGGTGTTGTTCTAATGTCATATGCCCTACTTTCTTTTTCGAACAACAAAAAGAAAAAAAAATCTGCTTGCACTGGCACACGGTCATTAATACAGTACCTTAAAAATTTAATTAAAAAATAATTTTCGGTAATACATTAAATTTCGGTCTGTTTTTCAATAAAACCCTATCGTATACCACCAGAACACCTATATTTGGCACATGTTGGATGGGAATATCTTTTTCTTTTTTTAATCTGGATGTTGGTTGCTACTCACTACCATTATATGGACAAGCATGAACAGGACATTTTTCAAAATTTCCCCACAAAAAGAAAAAAAAAAAGAAGAAGTTCATACAGCATTTAAAACCACACCAGGGTGAGTAAATAATGACTGAATTTTCATTTTTGGGTGAACTACCTCTTTAAAAGCATTTAAATTAATAAATTACTATTGATATATTGAAACAATCTACATCTAATCTAGATTAAAATGCGGAAAATTGCATAAAATCAAGAAATCAAACTGAAATCCATAACGACAATGACCGCATAATAACTATGGTTTTTACTGAATACATTTTGGAATCTCAAAACCAATCAAATTAATATATCAATATATTAGGTTTCTGTCAATAAAAAATAAATAAATAAAAAAAATCTAATCTATAGCCAAAAAGCATGAGAACCAAATCCTTTGATTTCCATATTCATACAATTATATTGTCATATGTGACCCTGGAGCAGAAAAACGGTCTTAAGTCGCTGGGGTATATTTGTAGCAATAGCCAAAAATACATTGTATGGGTCAAAATTATAGATTTTTCTTTTATGCCAAAAATCATTAGGATATTAAGTAAAGATCATGTTCCGTGAAGATATTTTGTAAATTTCCTACCGTAAATATATAAAAACTTAATTTTTGATTAGTAATAAGCATTGCTAAGAACTTAATTTGGACAACTTTAAAGGCGATTTTCTCAGTATTTAGATTTTTTTGCACCCTCAGATTCCAGATTTTCAAATAGTTGTATCTCGGCCAAATATTGTCCTAACAAACCATACATCAATGGAAAGCTTATTTATTCAGCTTTCAGATGATCTATAAATCTCAATTTTGAAAAATTGACACTTAAGACTGGTTTTGTGGTCCAGGGTCACATATTTCAAAGAGTAATTTACTGACTTCACATGAAACTGATAAACAGACATTAGCCCTAAAAGAATAGTTCACCCAAATCTCATAACTGCTTTAAGTTTGTACGGAAAGGAGCAGCGTAAACAGAAGAAACTACTTTCATTTTCTGGTCAAACTCTATTGAAGTATGGGAGTTCAAGGTTAAATGACTGATCCTAAAACTGGACTGAAGACCTTCACATTTGCTCCAGTGAGAGGAGACGGCATTCACAGCAGCTGCCCGACAACCACAGGACCTCAACGAGACACAAGCGCATCTTAAATAGCAACTCCAGCACATGTGCTGCGAACACCTGACATCTGGCATCGTCTGCCGTCAATAACACCATTCTTTCTTCAAAACCCAGTTGAATTCTCTCCAGCAAATGCCCTCAGATGGAGGACATAGTTACCAGTAAAAAATTAAATCGGTGCACATATGTGCAGAAAGTCGGCAGATGTGGGAGGTAAAGCATAAGAGTGCATCAATCAGACTGTACAAGAGCAGATCTCAGGTATTAACCACTATCGCCACCTGCTGTTCATGTACAGCAACAAAAACCAAGAGTGCCGCTTTCAGTGAACACATGCTTATGTAATGTACATCACGAGTAGACACGCCCCTTACTGCTGATTGGCTACAAGTTTGTTTTGCGATTCGGCCCGAATCAGTTTTTAAAGTATTTTTGAAAAATCCCTCACTCTGCCTTTAACTGTTAGTAGACCGTCATGTGACATTACAATCATCATCAGTGCAGTAGCCAAAGCCAAGTGTTACAGGGTTAAATCATAAAGCCATCAAGAAGAATACAGCAGTATAATATAGCACAGCATGCAGCGGTATACAATATTACTCAATTACTGATTTGGCGACCAGTTAAATGAGCTGTTAGAAGCACGAAACAGTTCTTTGACTAAATAGTTCATGCGAGCCATACACAAACTGATAGCAATTCAATTGATATCTATTTGCATGCAACACTGGAATTTTAGCATCCAAATCAACAGAATACATGCAAAACTGCATCTATCACTAATGAAACATGCGTTTGTAGTTTATACTTGTACTCTTATGTCTGTTTTAGATGCATGCAAGTGAAACTTCAGGGTTAATAGAGAGTAGGGAGGAAATGAGCGGGGTGGATGATGGATGAAAAAAATTAATCTATAAATATCAGACTGGTGTTTTGTGGGCAACACATCAGTACATACCCAGAAAGAGCCTCTTAGGAACTTTGATTTCTTCATCCTTACTGTCTGTTGCTTCAGACAAATAAGACAAATAAACAAAAAATAAGAACAGGGAGATTGCATCGCTCCATCTTCACGAGGACACAAAAAGCCCTGAAGGGATGAAACTCGTGAAAACATGTGCAGGTCATATTTCACCCCAAAATCAGCTGAAAAGGAACTATTTTTCATAAAGAAAAAGAAAAACCTATTTTTGTTGGACCATTATGATATGTGACATTATTTTCATGATAACTAGTTTCATTTTTCTTAAGCAAAACATTCTGTAATTTTTCATCTCAATTTTTTCAAATGTGAACCAGATACGCTACGAGTCAAAAGTTTGGAATCATTAAGATTTTTTCAAGTTTTAGTTGTTAAAAAAATACAGTTACAATATTATTATTTAAAAAACACCTGTTTTCTATTTCAATACATTTTAAAATTTCATTTTACATGGACACGTGATCCTTCAGAAATCATTCTGTTATGATAACTAGTTTCATTTTTCTTAAGCAAAACATTCTGTAATTTTTCATCTCAATTTTTTCAAATGTGAACCAGATACGCTACGAGTCAAAAGTTTGGAATCATTAAGATTTTTTCAAGTTTTATTTGTTAAAAAAATACAGTTAACACTGTAATATTGTTAAATATTATTATTTAAAAAACACCTGTTTTCTATTTCAATACATTTTAAAATTTCATTTTACATGGACACGTGATCCTTCAGAAATCATTCTGTTATTTTTATTATAAAATCATACTTAACCCAGACCTTTGAATGGTCGTGTATCACGGTTTGCACAAAAATATTTAGCAAAACGGTTTTCAACTGTGATAATAATGTTTCTTGGATCATGTGGCACTGAAGACTGCAGTAATGATGCTGAAAATTCAGCTTTGCGTCACAGGAATAAATTACATTTTGAAACGTATTCAAACGGAGCACAGTTATTTTCAATTGTAATAATATTTCACAATATCACTGTGTTTACTGAATCAAATAAATGCAGCCTTGGCAACTATGAAAGCCTTCTGTTCTGTCAAAAGTTATATATGACGGTCATTCATTTTCATGTGTAAGATCATGAGATCATGGGAACCTTAAGACTTGAATTTCAATGTTGGTTTGGATCTTGATTCAATTAATTTTACAGTTGTTTCCTTGCTTCATCTGGTAATTCTGAACATTCTCCATCTGTCGAGAAGCCGCTGGAGTGTTTGCAAGTGGCATGATGTGAAGCTAGCTCTGTTTGTGTCGTGATCAAAACGGCTCCGGCTGTCAAACTGTTGTCTTAACATCAGTGACATGATCTAAAGACAACAGTCAACCCATAAAGACACACTTGGGTACGGCTTTACACTAATAGATAAAAACCGATTAAACAGGACGTCCTGTGCAAACAGAAGAGTGAGAGACTATTAGCTCTAACAAATGTGTCCAGGGAGTGTTTCTAAATAAGCATATTCTTCATTCAGCAGTATGTATACTTAGAAACACTAGACTGAAGCATTACTTACTATATACTGCATCACATATTATTCTTAAAAATTAGTACACTGTATACAATACATGCAAAGTTCAGTGCTCTGGCTCAGTTTGAGAGAACAAACTCATCTTTTGTTAACTTTGTACCACAACCCAACAATAAATAAAGCTGAGATGTTCACCAAGCAGCCAGCCGTTCAAAGTTCATCCACTTCAGAGGCCCTTCTTGTGTGATAATCTCACGAGACACGCTCAAAGAAAGACCCTGACCATGTGACTGTATCACGGACTGTAATTCAATAGTCTGTAAACTACAGAACCAGTTGATTCATTAATCTGGGAATAAAAGAATGCTGATAAACTTCCGTCTGCAGCTCCACACACACACACTCAATTGGATAAAGAGGTTGTAAAGAGTCCTAAAGTTTGTCACCTGTGAAGGAGCGGCGTTTGGTGTTGAGTTCGGTGGCCATGCGGACGCTGGTGCACAGGTTCAGCATGATTAACATCGTGATGATCATGATTATACTCTGCCAAAGCAGCGGAGTCTCAAAGTAACGGCCAAACCTGAAAAAATAATAACAACACACACATATACACTGCTCAGAGAAAAGCATCTTTTAACCAGTAAATTGGGGGACTGTACATTTCTCTTTCTTTGGCCTGTAAAGTCTTCAGACAGCATGTACGGCCTCATTTTTCTTGCCTTGTTCTGTTTAATTTAGCCAAAAGGTAAGCTACAAGTATTTTTACTCATTTATGCATATCAGTAAGGTTGTGCCAAATACTAGTGTAACTGGTAAGACTTTTGTTATAAATGAACGAGGATTTTTAAAAATCATTTTACAGAGATTTCCATTTGTCACCAGCCTTTGAAATGTATATACTTAATAGAAATGTGACAAAAGAATATTTCAGATATTAAAAAAAATAATAATAATAAAAATGAAGTGGCTAGATGGGAGAACGGCTCAAAGTTATATTCTTTTATTATAGAATATAATATAAAAATTAGTGCTGTCAAATGATTAATCGCGATTAATCGCATCCAAAATAAAGGTTTTTGTTTACATAATATATGTGTGTGTACTGTGCATATTTATTATGTATATATAAATGCACAAACATGCAAGTATATATTTAAGTTACATTTATATATAATATAAATTATATGAATATAAATATATACATGTAAATATTTTCATGCTGTATGTGTGTGCATTTACTTATATATGCATAATAAATATACACAGTACATGCACATAAAAGCAAAACTTTTATTTTGGATGCGATTAATTGATTTGACAGCACTAAAATGCACATTATAGTGGATTATGACAGATCAGTGGATTGCGTGCCATGTGTTTATATCGTTCCTTCATATAGCTGTCTTGCAGCAGGTGTAGTGTCTCCAGACATGATGGTGGAGATATGAGATGCTATTCTTTTAAGTAGAACCATGTAAATAATCTATGAAAATCATTTAGTACTGTAAATATGCTCACTTGCTCTTATATCATGGTGTCACCACAGCACGTGTTATTAGAAATGTATACTTTTATTCAGCAAAATTGATCAAAAGCAACAGTAAAGACATTTAAAATGTAGCCTATCATGGTTTCCATGACAATATTGAGCAGCACAGCTGTTTTAATTCTAAGAAATGTTTCTTGAGCAGCATATTACACTGATTTCTGAAGGATCATGTGACACTAATGATGCTTTGATCACAGGAATAAAATCACATTTTAAAATATATTACAATAGAAAATGGTTCTTTGAAATTGTAATAATATTTCACAATATTACTGTTTTTACTGTATTTTTTAAATCAAATAATTGCAGCCAAAAACCTTAAAAATCATACCTACCCTACACTTTTAAACGGTATACTGTACATGTAGTCATTCCAAAAACATTATAAACATCAGGTTTATACAGTAC
>NW_015634015.1:351235-354602 GCF_001515625.1 Sinocyclocheilus rhinocerous | reverse complement strand
GGAGAAGCTGGGATCAACAGAGAATCTTTTTTTTTTTATATGCATGAATTATTCACCGGTGCCTTATTTTTTCTGTATGATTTAGGTTTGTATATATGATGTGGATCTTGTACCTAAAGCAATAAATGAACTTGTTTAGCCTCTTGTGTTAAATCTTTTCCAGGATATAATATAAACAAAAATGGAAACATGTAACAAGTTAATATAAAGTACCTCTTACCGACAACTTCAATGATCTTTGAAAGCTGTCATAAAGCTATAAGCCAAAAAGACTTAACTGGTCCATTTTTAATGTGAAATACTTGCAAAGGACTTAGCAATGCATAATTGAACTTAAGGGAATTCTTATTAACTTTTGCTTTCATTTTGTGTGATTTTGTAATATTTTGCACTAAGCACTCATATAGTATCCTATGTTTATTACTTAAAAAGGGGTTTGTTCAAAATTAACCATTATGTGACACTACGCCACAGTGCAACATTAACTGATGTTGGCAGGCATTAAATGTACATTTGTATGTAGCCTACTAGAATTGACAATATTTATTTAATTTGATAGAACTATAGTGTTATAGTTTTTCATATATGAAAATTAATATATTAATTTTATTTAATATTAATATATTAACAAACAGGTAGTAATTGCAATGTAATCTGGATTACACAATTAAGATTCCAAAAATGAAGTAGGCCTACTTGTAATTAGATTATATTACGTTTCAAAATGCTCATAATCAGATTACAGTTACTTTTTTATGGATTACATGATTTCGTATTATTCACGCAGTGGCAGTAAATTATTCAGTTTTTCTTTTTCTTTTAACTTTTCCTTTCTAAATGAACCTACCTTCTAGTAATCATGTACAATGTTGGTCAATTTTTTTCAAATTTTTAATTTTTACAATTTGACATTTTTATATTACTTATCATTGAAATTTGACATTTTTATATTAGATTTTCATCAACACCCTACTGTTTTTTTCACGAACCCTAATTTGGGAAACCCTGCTCTCTCCCTCTCTCTCTCGCTCTCTTTACAGAATATGGTACACAAGAATCCCATTTAACTTTATTTGATAAATGAGCTAGGTCAAAAAGTAATCTAAAAGTAATCAAAAACTACATTACTAAATATGTGTAATCCAGATTATGTTACTAACTAACTACAATTGTTGTCATGCAATAAGTAATGGAATGGATTTGTAACTGTTAACAAGATGTTATTTTGCTATATCCTTTAGCCAGCAGGTGGCAGCATTGTTTCTCTCTTGGCTGAGATACAACTATTTGAAAATCTGGAATCTGAGGGTGCAAAAAATCAATATATTGAGAAAATAGCCTTTAAAGTTGTCCAAATGAAGTCCTTAGCTATGCATATTACTAATCAAAAAATTGATATATTTACGGTAGGAAATTTACAAAATATCTTCATGGAACATGATCTTTCCTTAATATCCTAATGATTTTTGGCATAAAAGAAAAATCGATAATTATCGATTTTGACCCATATAATGTAGGCTATTGTTGGCTATTGCTACAAATATACCTGTGCTACTTATGACTGGTTTTGTGCTCCAGGGTCACATATTATTAGATATAAAAGAAAAAGAGACAGTAATGTAGTAAAATATTAATGTAGCCTAATATTTAAGTAGCCTATTTACTGAAACATTATTCTTTGTCAATGCCTTGTTTCTTGTTTTGTAATTATTTTGTGAACGTAAAAATAAAGCTGTCAAACCTTCCGAAACTTGTTGGCAAACAGCAACAAGCAGATGTACTGTCCGCTATATAATGCCAAAAAACTCATCCCCATCCCGCATTTGAATCATTAAAAAATATATGATTTTTATCCCCCCAGTGTGGTTTACATGAAATATCGCGAGATTTGTGCGGACGCTATTCACCAAAAATACGCCACCGCCGCAGCCCCCGTGGTTGTCAAGGGAGACTACGCAAGAAATGTGACAGTCTAATATAAATTTAATGGTTGTTTTTTTATTATTTTATTATTATTGAAAATGTTTGTAATAGCTAGGCTATATTAGAATAGCCTAATATAAAATCTAAATAAACAAAATTAATCTAATATCCCCAATTAAATTTAAATAAACATGACGGATACAATCAAAAAGACATGTAGGCTAACTCTGAAAGAGTGATGTATATCGTAATAATTAGCAATTTACAGTGCAACGTCTGCATATCAATCTGGTTGTATCCTTATAATAATGGATACAGCACTGTGCATCCTGGCGATAACATGTGAAATGCAGGCTATTCAAAAAAATAAAAATAAATAAATAAAATAAAGCTTTGAAGTTGCCGGTATAGACAAAAACATCGCGGATGAATTTAGACATTAAAGTTTTTACATTGTAATGTAATGTAGGTCATCGTGTAGATATGTAATGTAGGTCATCGTGTAGATATGTAATGTAGGTCATCGTGTAGATATGTAATGTAGGTCATCGTGTAGATATGTAATGTAGGTCATCGTGTAGATATGTAATGTAGGTCAAAAACCCTTGCTACATGTACTGCGTTAGACTTCACTTAGACCAAGTCGTTAGACTAAGTCGCTGTGGATAAAAGCGTCTGCAAAATGATAAAATGTATTTATTCGAGACCTACTACAGCGCATGCGCGTAAAATATCCACTACGTAGTGGATATAGTCCAGCTACGTCATCGTGCTGCAGGCTGCAGCGAGGACAGACTCCAAAACAGGGTGAGCATTAATGAGTTCACTCGTAATGTAAAGACTGTTTAATTCATACTGGAAGCCGGAAGGCGCACTTGCACAGAAACTCCACATATCCATAGCAGAAGAAATACTACTGACGATGCTCCAGGAAGGGATCCAGTTATCGCTGAATAAAACGCACAACGGAGGTAGAGACATTTTAACTGATGAAACTTGAGGAAAATAAGCATACGACTGCACAAAATATATGGTTTATCTGTGTTCTTCAATCTTGGGTATTTTTATAAGGAAAGTATTTTTATAATGCAATGTTAATTGACATGGCCTTTATCACTGTATATAATACTATCATAGACAAACCACGTCTGGTCACAAAAATAAGTATTTCAAACACTCGAATATGTTAAGTTAATTTGGAGAAAAAGCATGTCAATAAATTATATCTTTGTTGGACAACAGTTTTGTAAACAGGCTTACACATGCAAAACTGTATTGCACACGTGCTACTGTAGTACATATATTCAGACAGATTTTTTGTGCACTGTACAGCCCTAACCAAACCAGTTACAGCTCGAGCTCCTCATTTAGCGATATAGGCTACTCCTCCTCAATTTCACGTCCGCCTTCCGTGATGTCGCTCCGCACTGTCGCACACAGAAAT
>NW_015634015.1:332244-349057 GCF_001515625.1 Sinocyclocheilus rhinocerous | reverse complement strand
AGGGGCGTAACATTTCCGTCACATGCTTGAGGTATTCGGCCAATCACAACACACTGTAGATCTGGCCAATCAGAGCACACCTCGCTTTTTTAGACCGATGAGCTTTGTAAAAATCGACGTGTTTCAGAAAGGCGGGGCATAGAGGAGCAACAATAATGTACAGTATGTGGAAAATAATGTTTTTTTAACCTTAAACCGCATAAACACATTTCATTACACCAAATACACAAAATAATGTTCTTTTTAGCAGCATCATATGACCCCTTTAAGTGAATAGTTTACAGCTGAAATCTTGAGAGAGAATGTGTGTCTGAACTGTGGGTGGTCAGAATAGCCTTTTTATGGGGCGTTATTGTCTGGCTGCTTTCATTGAGTGTGTAATGAGAAAACCAGACCGAGACGGCATGAGTCGACAAGATCCTAGTACCACCATATGATTTCCATGATACGGAAAATGAAGATGGATTCGCAAAATCCAGTCATAAAATGGAATTTACTAATATCATCCAATTTGGAGAGTTTTGGATGAATAAATCAAAAGTGCAATATGGACTAGTGTGTGAATCAAGCACAGTATACTGAAGCATGCGTGACGCTCATGGTTTCAGTGTCTGCCAGCTCACTATATGAGGACATGAACACATAAACTTCATCTCCAGAGCTGCTCTGTGAGTCACTTCACCAGCATTTCACCATTTCGTTTGAGAAAACTATCGTCACAGAAACTCTCGAAAGGCGTTCACTTAAACCTGTCAAAATAAAAGTTTGATTTACTTTAAGAAATTATGACAGAAATATATCACTATTGTACTCTAGTATGCATTTCTCAAAATAGTAGACAAATAAAATAATAAAAATAGAAATTATCTAGACTTTTTTTTAAAGAAATGTCATAAAATTTGTCAGTGTTTAATTTAAACAGTAAACTTCTGTTGTGCAGCACTTTACCAAAAAGGAATAGCCTAGTTTAATTTTCATTTAATGTTGTTTTAAAAGATTCATTGTTACAGTTGTAAAAATTGTTGATTAGACATGATTTTTGATTATTAAAACGTAATTAAATCATTAACATGGAACACAGAACATTTTAAATGGAAAGCACATAATTTGAAAGAAAATAAATAAATAAAGAGACTCTACCCTGGTAATCAGGATGGAAACTTTTTTTTTTACACGCATCAAAACATAATGGTTTAGGGTCATTACCCCTTTTGCATCTGAATCACTTTTTTATACGTCTATATGAATTGTACAGTTTGCAGTTAATTTTGGACCCTGTTGACACTTGCGAGTCGGTCATATCCTGTGAAGTACTAGTCGAAAATGTGTCTTATCAGAAATGGATATCGCTGTATCTCATTTACTCCTTGTCGTTGCTTTGCCTTTCTGTCTTTCTTTCTTTACAGCTTTAGGTTCAGGCTACCACATCTCTTCCGGCAGTTAAGCCACGTACAAAAACATGTCATTGTTTCAGGACTGCAGTCACTCTCTCGCTCTCATCTTCCCTTTAGATCTCTGCAAGGTAATGGTTTTGGTGTCATCGAAAAAATCCCTTAAAGGGATAGATGACCCAAAAACGAAAGTTCTGTCATCATTTACTCACTCTCATGACGTTTCAAACCTTTTACCTTTATCTGTTCTGTGGAATGAACAAGAAGGATATTGCAGAGTGTCCATGCTGATTGACACGCAGTGAAACTTGGCATGTCTTAATTAAGCCTTTACATTCATGGCCATATACTGAATGAAGGCATCCATCTATCCCATAATAACCCACATCAGTGACCCAGAATGTGACCTTGAGATGCAGTCATGTATATCATATATGTGTGTGTTTATTTTTGCTTGTGTGAATCCTTGTGGACTATTTCTGTCAATGCTTCACCACAGGGAAATGTAGGTTTTAGTTTAGTTTTTGCTGGTGTGTTGTTTAGATCATCCAAATTTGCATCAGAGCATTTACTGTAATGGTTCACTGAGATGTTCCCCTTCAAATATGCTGAGCGTCTTGGCTTTGACAGGCGTTTAACCTGGAAGAAGGAACATATACGTCCTCTCAGTTTCCCCCCGTGAGATCAGACTTCCTCTGCGTGTACTCGTGTGTTCACACCTCACACCAGCCCTCTAGAAGAACACCCAACAATAACATCAGTAGGAAGTGGTGCAGGATATTTGTAACAGACTTTCATTTGTAGTTTCAGGAAAGAGCATTGCTTATTCATTGTGTGGGTGGTTAAAATCAAAATCTCCAAGACAAGCAACATAAATGCAGTAATAATTCGTCTTAAAGGGATCGTTCACCTGAAAAGGAAACATATGTTCGACTTGGCAGAAATCAGACTGGTAAAATCATAATAGTAGTCAGTTGGTCTATGAATTGGAAGTTGAATTTTTGCTTTTTTTCCAATGAAAACGATAATTTAAAGTGCATTTAAATGCACTTTATGTTAAATGGAATTGGTTCTCATAAGATGTAAAATTTATTATAATGTGGTTGTATTTTTGAATTGTGTGAACGTGATTATCACTGAATGACTACATTTTGCAGAAAAGATGCATGAACAACTACATCTTGTACAAACTTGTCTTATGCATATTATATGTTCAGGAATAATACGAGGAAAATGCTTTAAAAAAAATTCTCAAAAGTCAAGGTAATTCAAATTCAGAATGACAAGGTATAACACCAGTAGACTATTTTTAACTATAAATGTTCTGTAAAAACATTGAACAGCAGCTTTCATCCTGTCACCATGATAAAAACATGAAATATCAGACATACAGTAGGCCTAGTGGTTCTTTACAGGTTTTTTATTCTATTGCGCTGCTTTTCCATTGTTTTTTTTCTGTGTAAACATGGATGCCTTTGACTGTTACGCTCACTTCTCATGCATGAAACGGCATTCTAAAAACGCGGCGCTCAAGTTAAAAGACGTTCTTCTTGCATTTTTTTTCCTATTCCTCTGCCCGCGTTGCATCTTTTTCAACACAAAAGCGTATTCCGCGTGAATGGCACTTCGCGATATGAGCGCGTCACACGTGAGCGATTAATCACGTGCACCGACATGCGGTTGTACCGTTCTTTTCTCTTTACTGTTATCATTGGCATATTGTCAAAGTGTCTAATTCTAACGTTTAGTAATATTTTTATTCAAAATCGCAATTCCTCGATTTCTAAAAAAATTTAATCGTGGCAAAACATAAAATTCAAATTAGTCGACAAAATCGGAAAAATCGCCCAGTCCTAGCTGAAATGTTCCATGGTCATTCAGTTTAACAGATATATAAAAATGAAACGACGTATGCGTATTCTGACCTGCACTTATTAAAATATATAGAAGAAAAACTGATCATTCTAAATTTTGTAATATTTTAGCTAAATGATTAAAAACTTCTTGCTGACAAATGGGTAAACCCTAGTGGTTTGAAGGACAGTGGCAAAGATCGGTAAAGCTTTAGAATGACAATTAACTAGTTTTTGGGGGCTGTAATAGTCTTTTAATGTCATGCAATGATTTTAGGTTTAAATATGCTTGACAAGTTTTTTTGTTATATTGAACTATTGTTACACTGAAAGACATTTTAGTTGGTGTCTTCTGTAAAATTAAAAAAACATTCTAATGTATTGGGGAAAAAATACATTTAAAGCTCTATTAAACTTTTATTGTTTTGATGCTTAAACCCCCTTTTTTAGTCTTTGAACCATTTGCCGATGTTATGAAAATGTGATTGTCACTGAATAACTATAGCATAAATGTTGATCTGTTCTGACTTTATAAAACTAGGCTATATAATGCTAAATAATATAATGTATGAGTCGTCTGAGCTGATTTGATACTCTTTTACTGTACGTTGCAGTTGACTTTTTGAATCATCATCACAGGCTTGTCTATCAAGCTGCACGTGTTCCTCCCAGACGTTTGCTTTTGTAGTGTTAGCAGAATAACATGAAGGTTTTGATAGTCAAATGAGTTGGGGTTTTTATGTGCTGCAATCACAGATCCGTGCATTTGATGATTTGCTGTTTCCGCAGAAAGAAAATGCTCTTCAGGGAAGGCCTGGTTCATTCAGTGAGATGATTTTTCAATTAAGTCCGTTTTACTGGCAGCCTGAGCACTGTGAAAGTCTAGCGCTAAAGCCCCATTTCTGGCCTTTCTGTAATTCTGTATGTTTAGAGAAGTGGTTTGGTCGTGCAGCATTGGGAAAACACTACAGGCTTGGTATTAGGACTAAAATAGACTGATATTTACAGAATCTTTTCTTTCTTAAACTCAAGTAGTGTCCATATCTTATTGGTCATTTACACCTGTAGTAATGTGACTATTTGAATGTAGTTTGATTGATCACGTGTGATTGGTTCACCTCAGATGGATGTTAATAACACATCTCGTCCTCATTGGTTGGATTGACAGACCAATGGTTTTGTTGAAGCTCTTAGTGAGTTGCAGACATCTTAATGTACTTCAGCTGTTACCTATCTTTGTCTCATTCTGTCTCTTTGTGTTTTATTTTGTGTATGTGGATGCCTCTCTCCCTGCCTGGTGGAATCTGATCATCTCTTCATCTATTCATCCATCGATCTGTGGAACAACATGATCCGAATGCTCTCCAAAGTAGCAGTAAGTATGCATAGTCATTTCAAACGCCTGGACAAACTACAAATGGATATGTTGTTCAGCTCCTCAAAAGATCTCTAAAATCTGTAGCCTGTGCTGCTAAGTAGTTCAAAATCTAGTATTAGATATTAGAATTTGTGTTTGACTCATATTTAGAGTCAATGGTTTGTTTAAATCCATAATTCTAAGTATTAAACTTTAGTGTCCCACACTGTGCATCCCACTTTATTCATGCTACAAACATGAATGATACCTCAGATCGTGTGGTAGCATGTTAAGTAGTCTAATTTGAAAAAAGCCCATGCATTATTATAGCCATGTTTCTATGCTGTTATTTGAGTGTCAAACCAAATGTTTCTGAAGATTCATGAAGGTGTTAACAGTAACCGTGTGCAGTCGTGACAGATGGCCGCCTACGTGTTTCTCATTTGTAGTGTTTTGTCAGTCATGCCTGCTAAAGCCATTGATTGTGTTTGGTTTTGCTCTACAGCAACAGAAGAACCTTGAGGGGTACGTGGGATTCGCAAATCTCCCCAACCAAGTGTACAGAAAGTCTGTGAAGAGGGGCTTCGAATTCACTCTCATGGTCGTCGGTGAGTATCTTCTGTCCTGTTTATCCCACTGCTGGCCATTGAATTCCTCTTTTTACCTTAAATGAAAGCTCATGTGTCACTTGAGGGCACTGATAACTAAAGCCTGCAATGGCCTTTTTGCAATATTTAATAGACCTTTTCTTTATTTTCAAAGTTTTGAACTTTTTATAGACCATTAAAAGAAATAGTTCACCCAAAAAAGAAACTAGTCATCATTTTACTCACCTAAAACCAGTATGACTTCTTCCGTGGATCACACAATAAAATGTAATAGCTGGACAGTCCTCATTCCCTTTCATTGCATAGAAAAGAGCAGCATGAACAATCTGCTAAATTTCTTCTTTCATGTTTCACAAAAGCAGGAAAGTATGGAAGCCTGTTTCTGGTAATTGTGACTTTTTATCTCACAATTCTGACTTTTTTTTTGTGAGTTTATATTGCGCAATTCTTAGAGAAAAGTCAGAATTACGAGATGTAAACTTGCAATTGCGAGAAAAAACCTCAAAATTGTGATATGGAAAGTCGCAATTACTTTTTTCAATTGTTTTATTCAGTGGCAGAAACAGGCTTCCATAGCACAGTCATATGGGCTGGAATGGCTTCAAGCCAAATAAATGATGCCTGAATTGTCATTTTTGAGTAAACTGTCCCTTTAAAAACAGATTGTATTTCTTTTTGAGGTTTGTGAAATACAGAAAAAAGCTTGAGTGAAACATTAATGAAAACGGGGTCAGAAATAGAGGGCTGTTATATGTTACATAGCATGCAGCGCTATGTGGATTATACGCGCTCATGTGTCTAGCGGTATACGGTTTCACGCGGGCCGCTTCATGCCAGGCGCTGGCAGCTGTGCGCTGAAATGCATCAGTGATGGATTTCACATGGCAGAGCAGAATGAGAGAGCAGGGCTTGAAGAAATGAGCATTCAAAACAAATGTTCTTCCCATTCTCCCATGGACCTAGGGTTTTTCCCCTCCTAAACACTTCCAGCTCTCTCTCTCTCTCTCTGGATGATAAAGACCCAGATGTTGTTGTTTAAGACCGTTCGTCTGTTCTCGGTGGGATGCACACTGGGGTTGTCCATGGTTTCAGACTTGTCTGTTGACTGACAGTAGGATAGAGTCATGAGGCTGGTTAAAGTCAATATTTACCAGTGATTAACCAGCTGCTTGTAAGGACTGGCCTTGATCTTGGCTGATGTAGAGGCATTTAACTCTGTTAAGTTTTTACAGTTGTTTGTACAGCAACAGTGTACATATAATCCTTAAATAGTTTGGATATCATTACACATTTAGCCTAGGTATGCTAGCTGTTTCTGGATTAAAATTTTTTCAACTTAAAGCTTAAATTTTAAGAAAGTATACAAAAATTAAGATGTTTAAAAACACCTAGGTGTGTGTGTGTGTGTGTGTGTGTGTGTGTGTGTGTGTGAGCGTGGCCTAGTGGGTTGGAAGTTTCCTGTAATCCCATTCATTTAGCTTGGCCTGAGGACTCGTATCTACCTCTACCTCCACCTTCAGCTCTTCAGACTTCAAGCACAACACAGCCTGAAACTGACCCTGACGCCCACCTGGGGTCATCTCACATCCTGCTCACCGAATCTGCGTTTCTGACTTGTCAGTATTTCAGAATTCCGTCTCCATGGGATTTTGGGAGGAGTGTTGGAGCAGCTACGCCCTGGAGTTCCCCCTCTGCTGCACGCTGGGCAGGAAATGGAGGGGCTTCGAATTCACTCTCATGGTCGTCGGTGAGTATCTTCTGTCCTGTTTATCCCACTGCTGGCCATTGAATTCCTCTTTTTACCTTAAATGAAAGCTCATGTGTCACTTGAGGGCACTGATAACTAAAGCCTGCAATGGCCTTTTTGCAATATTTAATAGACCTTTTCTTTATTTTCAAAGTTTTGAACTTTTTATAGACCATTAAAAGAAATAGTTCACCCAAAAAAGAAACTAGTCATCATTTTACTCACCTAAAACCAGTATGACTTCTTCCGTGGATCACACAATAAAATGTAATAGCTGGACAGTCCTCATTCCCTTTCATTGCATAGAAAAGAGCAGCATGAACAATCTGCTAAATTTCTTCTTTCATGTTTCACAAAAGCAGGAAAGTATGGAAGCCTGTTTCTGGTAATTGTGACTTTTTATCTCACAATTCTGACTTTTTTTTTGTGAGTTTATATTGCGCAATTCTTAGAGAAAAGTCAGAATTACGAGATGTAAACTTGCAATTGCGAGAAAAAACCTCAAAATTGTGATATGGAAAGTCGCAATTACTTTTTTCAATTGTTTTATTCAGTGGCAGAAACAGGCTTCCATAGCACAGTCATATGGGCTGGAATGGCTTCAAGCCAAATAAATGATGCCTGAATTGTCATTTTTGAGTAAACTGTCCCTTTAAAAACAGATTGTATTTCTTTTTGAGGTTTGTGAAATACAGAAAAAAGCTTGAGTGAAACATTAATGAAAACGGGGTCAGAAATAGAGGGCTGTTATATGTTACATAGCATGCAGCGCTATGTGGATTATACGCGCTCATGTGTCTAGCGGTATACGGTTTCACGCGGGCCGCTTCATGCCAGGCGCTGGCAGCTGTGCGCTGAAATGCATCAGTGATGGATTTCACATGGCAGAGCAGAATGAGAGAGCAGGGCTTGAAGAAATGAGCATTCAAAACAAATGTTCTTCCCATTCTCCCATGGACCTAGGGTTTTTCCCCTCCTTTGGAATGTGTGTGTGTGTGTGTGTGTGTGTGTGTGTGTGTGTGTGTGTGAGCGTGGCCTAGTGGGTTGGAAGTTTCCTGTAATCCCATTCATTTAGCTTGGCCTGAGGACTCGTATCTACCTCTACCTCCACCTTCAGCTCTTCAGACTTCAAGCACAACACAGCCTGAAACTGACCCTGACGCCCACCTGGGGTCATCTCACATCCTGCTCACCGATTCTGCGTTTCTGACTTGTCAGTATTTCAGAATTCCGTCTCCATGGGATTTTGGGAGGAGTGTTGGACCCTGGAGTTCCTGGAGTTCCCCCTCTGCTGCACGCTGGGCAGGAAATGAGCTCTTAGATGGCAATTTGGTGTAATTAGAATAATTAGAATGGCATAGTAATTGAAGAAGTGCAGTGCTGTCAAACACTTCCAGCTCTCTCTCTCTCTCTCTCTGTGGATGATAAAGGCACAGATGTTGTTGTTGTTAAGACCGTCCGTCTGTTCTCACTTGTCTGTTGACTGACAGTAGGATAGAGTCATGAGGCTGGTTAAAGTCAATATTTACCAGTGATTAACCAGCTGCTTGTAAGGACTGGCCTTGATCTTGGCTGATGTAGAGGCATTTAACTCTGTTAAGTTTTTACAGTTGTTTGTACAGCAACAGTGTACATATAATCCTTAAATAGTTTGGATATCATTACACATTTAGCCTAGGTATGCTAGCTGTTTCTGGATTAAAATTTTTTCAACTTAAAGCTGTGAGCGTGGCCTAGTGGGTTGGAAGTTTCCTGTAATCCCATTCATTTAGCTTGGCCTGAGGACTCGTATCTACCTCTACCTCCACCTTCAGCTCTTCAGACTTCAAGCACAACACAGCCTGAAACTGACCCTGACGCCCACCTGGGGTCATCTCACATCCTGCTCACCGATTCTGCGTTTCTGACTTGTCAGTATTTCAGAATTCCGTCTCCATGGGATTTTGGGAGGAGTGTTGGAGCAGCTACGCCCTGGAGTTCCCCCTCTGCTGCACGCTGGGCAGGAAATGAGCTCTTAGATGGCAATTTGGTGTACAGCGTGTAATTAGAATGGCATAGTAATTGAAGAAGTGCAGTGCTGTCAAACACTTCCAGCTCTCTCTCTCTCTCTCTGGATGATAAAGACTTAAGATTTAAGACCGTTCGTCTGTTCTCGGTGGGATGCACACTGGGGTTGTCCATGGTTTCACACTTGTCTGTTGACTGACAGTAGGATAGAGTCATGAGGCTGGTTAAAGTCAATATTTACCAGTGATTAACCAGCTGCTTGTAAGGACTGGCCTTGATCTTGGCTGATGTAGAGGCATTTAACTCTGTTAAGTTTTTACAGTTGTTTGTACAGCAACAGTGTACATATAATCCTTAAATAGTTTGGATATCATTACACATTTAGCCTAGGTATGCTAGCTGTTTCTGGATTAAAATTTTTTCAACTTAAAGCTTAAATTTTAAGAAAGTATACAAAAATTAAGATGTTTAAAAACACCTAGTGACCTTTATTGCACTCCATCAGTAAACAGACTGCAATATTGGATGTTTATTTGCATACTGAATTACAATTGGCCCTCTCTCTCTCTCTCTCTGGATGATAAAGACCCAGATGTTGTTGTTTAAGACCGTTCGTCTGTTCTCGGTGGGATGCACACTGGGGTTGTCCATGGTTTCACACTTGTCTGTTGACTGACAGTAGGATAGAGTCATGAGGCTGGTTAAAGTCAATATTTACCAGTGATTAACCAGCTGCTTGTAAGGACTGGCCTTGATCTTGGCTGATGTAGAGGCATTTAACTCTAAGTTTTTACAGTTGTTTGTACAGCAACAGTGTACATATAATCCTTAAATAGTTTGGATATCATTACACATTTAGCCTAGGTATGCTAGCTGTTTCTGGATTAAAATTTTTTCAACTTAAAGCTTACATTTTAAGAAAGTATACAAAAATTAAGATAAGTTTAAAAACACCTAGTGACCTTTATTGCACTCCATCAGTAAACAGACTGCAATATTGGACGTTTATTTGCATACTGAATTACAATTGGCCTTTCTTACATCTATTTGCATAACAAACTATTGGTCTTCTGAATTGCATACTGAATAATGATTGGTCTTTTGTCCTACATCTGTTTGCTTAGAATTATATTTGGTTTGGATGTGATCAGCAGCACCAATATTTTTTATTTTTTTTTTACCAGTTGAATGTGATATGATAAAAAGGCTGGGTACTAGGGATGCACGATATTAATATTTTTGCCGATATCCGATATGCTGATATTTTTCGAATCATTTTGACCGATAACCGATGCCGATACCGATTTCCCTTTGTTTTGAAACACCACCAAGTCTCTCCTGTGCGGAAATTATAAACAATTTGTTTTTAATTTTGGATATTTTTGAGCAAAAACTTATTTTTTTTAGAACTAATAAACATTATAAAAGTAATTTTTTTAATGAGAGTACATTGTATACAAGTTTTCATAATCCATTTGAAAAAAAATTATTAAAGAATAAATCTGTATATATTAAATTATTTAATTTACAAGTGTTTGTGATTTTTATTCATATAAACTAGCTTCTGGCCTTTAAATCAAAACAGACTTGTGATTTTATGACATTGATACTGCTTTATTTATTCAGAAACACAAGCATCTTAATATCTTAATGATATTTTGGTAAAACTTTTTACAGTGTCTTTGTTACAGGTTACATGTAGTTACTGTAGTAATAACAGAAATTATGCATAATTACATACAAATAACCTTAAACCAAACCCTATTGCTAATTAATGTTACTCAGTACTTAAATGTATAAAAACACTGTTAGAAGGTTATATTAAAATAAAATAAAGTGTGAAAGTCTAGGAAATTAAAACTTTCACGCTCAAAATATGCCATAAAGGCATCATAAAACAAAACCATGTGACTCCAGTGTTTTAATCCAGATTTTATGGAGCCATGTAATGTGTGCGGAAAAAATCTTCATTTCTGCATACTGTAGCTCTCTTGAATTTTCATTTTTGGGTGAACCTTTAAATTGTTCATTCTGACAGCACATAGCAGGTCTTCTTTCCTGCGTTCTGCCTTTATCCATGCCAGTGAAAGTTCTTTGGAAGTTCGTAGTAAACTCTGTCCCTCCCAGCGCAGTGCCGAGCTTTTCCTGCTTCCCAGCTCCCCCGCCCCTGTCATGCGATGGGGAGTTCCTCTGGAGTAAACCCTCCTGGTTTACACAGCTGTGGGATATTTCCTTTAAAGGAAGCGAGCCGGACCCTCGCCGGTCCGCCTGGTGGGCTTTGGGCTGAGCTGCTCCAGTGGACTCTCAGGACTCTCACCTCGCTCTGCTCCGGCTTTCCATAACACTCAGTGCCTCTTGTTTAGATTTCCCCAATTGCAGAACTTACTGTAGTGTTTGAGGAGTGTGTTCAGTAATGGTTAATGTTGTGAAATACAGACGGTTAGATGGATGCGTGTTGTGTGTTGTTTTTCATCTGCTCAGGGCAGGCCTGTAAGGGTTTGACACAGCACAAACAGTGAGTTTCGTAACGCACAGAGACAGGGCGGGTTACAGATACCACAGTTTTGCATTTTTGGGCGGCTGACAGGAAAGCCCTGATCTGTCATCATTCTTGACGGAGAGTTCAATGAAGGACTCTGTATTTAGCTCTAGTAAGCCTTCTGCTCATAGTCACCTTTCTGTTCATCTATCAATGTCTCTCTCTCTTGCGTGGAGTGATTTAGAGCATAACTACTTAAAGGAAAAGTTCACCCAAATACTCAACCTCATGCTGTTCTAAACCTGTATAGCTTTCTTTCTATATAAAACCAGAATTTACTTTTTTGCCAAATCTGTCAATGGCAAGTAAACAGGGTAAACTGACCAACCATAAACAGTATTTCACAATATTTACACTATTATTTAGCCGTTTTTTCTTGCATGTTTGTAGACAACATAGGTCTATTGTTTCAGTCACAAAAAGTGAAACCACACCTTTAATAATTGCATTGTTTTGTGGTTCCTCATATTATTTAATTTTGATGGCTTAATTTTTCACGTATGCTTCATGAGATGAAAAAAAGATTAAAATCATATACAGTATACTTGTGGTAATTTTTAAGCTGGAAATTCTAATTAGGTTTTCTATACTAGTAGACACTGATTTGTTATTGTTGTTAGTCAGTGTTGTTCGTCAGACTAACATTCTTAACCTAAACAAGGTCTGTTCACACAGAGAATGAGAATATACGGTATCAAGATAACTATTAGCATCCACACCAACAGAAGATACAGTAATGTTCTATTTACTAAAAACATTTTTGTCGTTTTCTGCTTTAAATGCTCGAGCTTATAAAAGTTGGGTGGATTCTGATTGGCTATCAATATTTTTTTTTTTATTGTTAATTAGCTAAAAAACGTTCTGAAATGATTCCAACAATATTGTTAGGATTATAGCTGCAGTGTGTACCATTTTCTGTGATTGACTACATTGCTCAGTGCTTCATAAACATGTTGTAAATGGAAACTTTTATCACTCTTGAGTCTTGACTGAGCGCTCACACAAATATGGGAATGTTTGAAAGCAGCCTCCTATCAGCAGGTACCGGATCGACCCGCACCAGTACTATTAGAAAGGTTGATATAGTTATGTTTTTAAAATTGAAGTACCGACTTGATGACGAAATACTGGTAATTATGACGGCACTTATCCTTGGTGTAATTACTCATTAATTACTCACCCTCATGTCATCCCAAACCCTTCGTTCATCTTCAGAACACAAATTAAGATATTTTTGATGAAATCCGAGAGCTTTCTGACCCTGCACAGACAGCAATGTAACCCACACGTTCAAGGCCCAGAAAGGTAGTAAGGACATCGATAAAATAGTCCATGTGGTTCAATTGTAGCAAATGAAGCTATGAGAATGCTTTTTGTGCGCAGGTCTTACGGGTTTGGAACTACATGAGGGTGAGTAATTAATAACAGAATTTTTATTTTTGTGTAAACTATCCCTTTAAAGCCGTGGTCAAATTTTTTTTTTTCGGACACTGCAATGGCCATGATGACATCACACTCTGCTGTGTCTTTTTTATAAACATAAATTCAACATATGACAACCATTCCAACATATAACAACTACCATCTATTTGCATACTGAATTATGATTGGTCTTCTGTCATACATCTAGTTGCATACTGAATTGCAATTTGTCTTTCTTACATCTATTTGCATACCGAACTATAATTGGTCTTCTGAATTGCATACTAAATTTTAATTGGTTTGTGTCATAAATATATTTGCATACGGAATTACGATTGGTCTTCTGTCCTACATAACTATAAATTCAAAATGTAAAAATACACAGTTGAGAAGATTCTTGCCATTTGTTAATTTTGAATCTTGGGTGGAACTCCGAAGCAGCAGCAGAATATTCATATCGGTCCTTTCTATACAATGAAAGTGAACAGTAATGGATGCTGTGGAGCTGCAAAAAGGATATAAGAACCATGAAAGTAGTTCATACAACTCATGGGTGCAGTTCTTGACACTGTTCTTGAAAACTCAAAACAAGACAGACATGACGTTATCATTGCAGCAGCATTTTTATTTTTTGGAGATTGGCAGCATTTATTCCCATCCACCATCACTGTATGGAAATAACAATCTACTTTGTGTTCCACTGTAGAAAAAAAATCATAAATTTTTGGAGTGACATTTATCCCTTTAAAGCATTCGAACTAAATGAGTTTCCTCAAACAGCTGCAAGTTACGATACCATTAAAAACTCCTGCAAGCTACGATTCCACAAGAACTTCAGCTTTTTATGTGAGTTTCTTCCAGCAGGGAAATTCTTCACTCTGGCAGGCCTGTATTGAGTATCATACGGTATGTCTCCCAGCAGTAACTCCACCGTGGCTGTTTTTCTGGTCTCTCCGCTGTGCTGGTTTCACTCCAGAGAATGGCAGAAGAGCATCCCAGTGCCTGCTTCGCTCCTCCACTCGCCGCCTGCTTTTGTTGTTTCCCTAATTCATAATGACATTTTAAAGAAGACTGTATTTTACTCGCTGTTTTCACAAGACCACGGGCCTGTTTCAAAAACCACATTCAGCAAGCAAAATAAATCCTGTAGGGCTTTTCTTCATTCTGCTCAATGATAGCAATTGCTTTTGCGTGCGTCTCTCCAGGCAATGAGTGGAAGACGTTTCTGTTGCAGTGGTGAGGTCACTGTTGTCCTGCCCTTCTGGAAAACATTTAGGATTTGAAAGAAGCTTTTCTTTGTTGGAAGGTTCTCTCCGTGTTTTAGGTGCTGTGGAAGTGGCGCAGGGTTGGGCACTTGTTAAAGGTCAGGAGAGAAGCCCAGCATTGCTCTGTGCCAACATGCATCCAGTTTCCTTCACACTGTCCTCTTTGTTTCCAAGCCTTACAGGAACCACGTTGCCATGCATCCAGCTGATGAATCGCTCTCGGATGCTTGGAGGAATTGTTCTGTGAAAAAGTCACTTGTTGTTGGAGGCTTATGCATTGTGGTGAAGCACTAGAAGCGTGTGGAAATCAAATGTCAGTGATATATTTGTTTAACAGAGTGGGATGAGTTACCTTTTTTAGCACATGAAGAAAATGTTGGGTTTTCAGTAAAGGTAGTCGACACAAAGATGCTATGGTGCTCTTAGTGGTTTTGGTGTTGCTAAGGCATTTATATGGTTATTATATGGTTAATATAAATATGGTTTCTTATTGGATAAAAAAAAATTATCCACCTCAGGTGAGCTTTAAAAATTTTTTTTTTTTATTAAAGTTTTAAATTTTATGCACATCTTGGCATTTTCATCCAGCATGTTTTTTTTTTAATGTGATAACTCAAAATTCACATAAAAATGTGGATGAAAACATAGCTAGTGACCGTAAAGAAATGTATTAGTATTATAAAAGATTTCAGTTTCAAATAAATGCTGTTCCTTTCGAACTTTGTATTTATCAAAGATTCATCATAGTTTCCACAAAAATATAAAGCAGCGCAACTGAATTCAACATTGATAATAATCAGAAATGTTTCTTGAGCAGCAAATCAGCATATTAGACTAATTTCTGAAGGATCATGTGATCATATGCTTAAAATTCAGCTTTGATCACAGGAATAAATGACATTTTGTTATACATAACAATAGAAAATCGTTATTGTAAATTATAGTAATATTTTGAAATTGTATTATTTTTACTGTATTTTTAATCAAGTTTAAGTAACTGCATACTTTTTCTAAAGAAGCCAGATGAGTTTAGGTACCGTTCATGTCCATAGCGCAAACTGTGCTGGACGAGTTGCATGCTAAAGTTGAACACTTAGAGTCAAGGGTTAAAGGTTAAGTATGAGCAGTGGTGAAATTGATGCTTGTCTTGGCAAACACCACTAATAAAGTTTATAACGTCTTGTGAACATCTTCTTTGTCTTGGTTCTCGGCACACCCTCTGGTTCTTCTCCTGGTTTGTACTTGATCATATAACTCCGAGTTTCAGACTGTTTAGATTTCCCTCCATCTATCCAGCTAAATAGTTGTATTCTCTTGTGGTTTATGGAATTCCACAAATTTCTGATGCCGTCTGCATTTTCCCAGACTCGCAGGCAGGGAACGACCCCATATAAGTTCATGTCAGAGTTGATCACATTATGCCACTCCTCCAGACTGGTTTCCTGTTTTTAGAGTTAAGCTGAAAAACTGCAGCATCTCAGGCTTTCCAAGTGCTGAATTTGGTAGATTTGTAATGCTGGGCCTTATAGGGGCCTATGATTTCAGCAAAACGTGGACATATTAATTGAATCCAGTAAAATTGGTGTATAATTAACGCATGTAAACAACGTATGCTGTTCTGTGTCAGCAGCACCGTACACAGATACGCTGTTTACGATGTTTACGCTTTGATCTGAACGTAAACAACGTATCCGCGTACATACGCTGCATATGTTGTTTACGTATGTGATACTCTCCAAAATGGCGCTACAGGGTGATGCGGAGGAGACGAATCGTTGAATAAAGTCGTTATTTTTGTTTTCTTTGCGCATAAAAAGTATTCTCGTAGCTTTATAACATTACGGATGAACCACTGATGTTACATGGATTATTTTACCGATCTCCTTGCTACGTTTCTGAGCTTCGATCATGTTAGGATCCTTGCTGTCTATGAGAGGGTCAGAGAGCTCTCGGAATGCATCAAAAATATCTTAATTTGTGTTCTGAAGATGAACGAAGGTCTTACGGGTTTGGAACGACATGAGGGTGAGTAATTAATGACAGAATTTTCATTTTTGGGTGAACTATCCCTTTAATTTGGTTTAATGTAAAGTTTTTTTTTTTTTACATTTTAAAAGATGATTCAGTTGTTAAAGTTTTATGAATTAATTTGATTACCACAATTTTTTGGAAAATTTGTATAAAATCCAGATGAATTTAAGCAGATTTTGGAGATGGAAAAAAGGCCCCATTACTGTTAAAATTTGATGAAATGCTTCAATGATTAAAGGGACAGTTCACCCAAAAATGAAAATTACCCCATGATTTACTCACCCTCAAGCCATCCTAGGTGTATATGACGTTCTTATTTCAGATGAATGCAATCAGAGTTATATTAAAAATTGTGCTGGCTCTTCCAAGCTTTATAATGGCAGTGAATGTTGGTCGAGATTTTGAAGCCCAAAAAAGTGCACCCATCCATCATAAATAGTACTCCACGTTTTACATTCTTAAAAATAAAGGTTGTTTATTGGCATCAATGGTTCTATGAAGAAACTTAAACATCCATGGAACCTTTCAAATGCAGAAAAGTTTATTTATAGTTTAAAAAGGTTCTTTAGATTTCTAAAATGTTCTTCAACATG
>NW_015634015.1:322572-331641 GCF_001515625.1 Sinocyclocheilus rhinocerous | reverse complement strand
TACATTGATTACGTTCTGGGGTACTCTCCAAAATGGTGGAAGACGGTAACTCTGGGAGAAGAATTGCTGAATAAATTATGTTGTTACTGTTTTCTTTGCGCAACATTTTCGTAAAATTATGGTTGAACCCCTGATGTCACATGGATTATTTTACCGATCTCCTTGCTACGTTTCTGAGCTTCGATCATGTTAGGATCCTTGCTGTCTATGAGAGGGTCAGAGAGCTCTCGGAATGCATCAAAAATATCTTAATTTGTGTTCTGAAGATGAACGAAGGTCTTACGGGTTTGGAACGACATGAGGGTGAGTAATTAATGACAGAATTTTCATTTTTGGGTGAACTATCCCTTTAATTTGGTTTAATGTAAAGTTTTTTTTTTTTTACATTTTAAAAGATGATTCAGTTGTTAAAGTTTTATGAATTAATTTGATTACCACAATTTTTTGGAAAATTTGTATAAAATCCAGATGAATTTAAGCAGATTTTGGAGATGGAAAAAAGGCCCCATTACTGTTAAAATTTGATGAAATGCTTCAATGATTAAAGGGACAGTTCACCCAAAAATGAAAATTACCCCATGATTTACTCACCCTCAAGCCATCCTAGGTGTATATGACGTTCTTATTTCAGATGAATGCAATCAGAGTTATATTAAAAATTGTGCTGGCTCTTCCAAGCTTTATAATGGCAGTGAATGTTGGTCGAGATTTTGAAGCCCAAAAAAGTGCGTCCATCCATCATTAAAAAGTGCTCCACACAGCTCTGGGGGGTAAATAAAGGCCTTCTGAAGTGAATGAAAGAAAAATATCCACATTTAAAACTTTATAAACCATAATCTCTAGTTTCCGCTAACTGTGGTACGCGCATTCACGAGAGAGTGGTGTTCCATGACGTAAGACGTAGTCTAAGCTCCGGTGAGAATATGCTAGTCTCGTGAGAACCAAGTTTTGTTTACAACAAAGGAAAACCATGGAAATCATCCCACATGTTTCTTTACAAATCTTAGTTTTGTACTTCTAATTTGTGACCGGTGTTTTGTTTTGCTCTCTTCTCTGCGCTTCTGCGTTCGTCACTTCTCACTGGAGCTTACGCTACACCTACGTCTTACATCATCCGCTGAACACCACTCTCTCGTGAACACACGCACAACAGTTAGCGAAAGCTAGAGATTACGGTTTATAGATACTTACACAAATGCATCGATTCACTTCAGAAGCGGAGCCTTGTGGAGCACTTTTTATGATGGATGGATGCACTTTTTTGGGCTTCAAAATCTCAACACCCATTCACTGCCATTATAAAGCTTGGAAGAGCCAGGACATTTTTTTATATAATTTCGATTGTATTCGTAAGAGAGCCATATATACCTAGTATGGCTTAAGGATGAGTAAATCATGAGATAATTTTCATTTTTGGGTGAACTGTCCCTTTAAAACTTACACTATTAAAACAGAATTCCGAAAATATTAAAATGGGAAACACAAAATTTCGGAAAAAAATTTAAAACAGAATCTGGGAAAAATAAAATGCATTTCATAGGACCATAGCCTTAGCAGGCGCCACAAGTTGCCCAAAATGTTAAATGAACAGGCATGCAAATGGAGACAGTGTGAATGATGGCTGTTCAGATTCTGTGGAAATCTGCAGACTCAAATTCCACTCACTCATTGTTCACCGTCCAACAGAAGTGATGAGTGAGTCACGTCCTGAAATCTCTGGCTTAACCTCTCGTTCTCTGTCCTGCAGGAGAATCAGGTTTGGGGAAGTCTACACTCATCAACTCCCTGTTCCTGACAGACTTGTATTCTCCAGAGTATCCCGGACCCTCTCACAGAATCAAGAAAACCGTTCAGGTAAGATCAGGCTGGATCTCTACTCTGACATCACTCTGATTCCCTCCACAAAAACACAGTAGGATTTTTCATTGGTTTTAGGATTATTGTAGAAAATAAGCTCTGTGACTAACAAAAGTTTGATTCTTACACATTTTGTTCATCATGACAATTTTCACAAATTAACACAACTTTATGGATTTTGATGCTTAAATACGATCACCAGAAGTAAAATGCTAAAAGTAGGCTATAAACGAAGTACACCACGGTCACATGAGTTCAGCATCACTACAATTAAGCTTCAGACAAGTCTTTCAGTCTTTAAAAAGATTTTCCCTGATAATGAGGCTGTGAAAGCAACCAGTGAGTAGATGAGTTTAGGCATTTAACCAAAAACACATTTAAAAAACCCATTAACCTCAGGAGGATGGAACTGAAAGTGCTAAAATGCAACTCGTTTATGGGTTTTGACCTACAAAAGTACGTCATTCCTGCAGCACTCTGTTTCACGCAGCTGGATCGCATATGCTTCAGTCTGTCTTCTGTAGGGTCGAATCTCTTGCCAAATCAGCAGTATTCTGGCATCGACCTAATATCAGACTTTTAACTTAGTGGCATCCCATTTCTCTGTGACGTGGCCTGCAGCTGTCAGTCAAATGAGCATTAGAACTGGATTGACAGGCGCTGTCGATCACTGTCAAACACAGGTGTGGCCCATCATCTGGCCACTGGCTTTTGTGGTATGCGGTTCGTCAGCTATTGTAAAGAATGCAGTGATCACAGCGCCACGCTGAAACACATATTTGAGGTGTTTTTGCAGTCAGCAAGACATGAGCCAGGTCTTAGGGGTTGCGTGGACCACTTTCATGAGGTACTTTCTTATCTTAGACTCTAGATTGGTACAGCTGTGTGAAATGCCATACAAAAGCTATCTTGATTGAGATGAGTGTGATACATTACGTAACTGTGCAGTCATAAGACTGTCATGGACAGAGATACACATGATGTACTGAAATCCTTTGCAATCCAACAGAAATCAGTTCATCTAGTTTTTGATGTTTAGGCAGCTAACGGTCCCAAATGCCAGGGGGATAAACTAAGGCTGCACGATTTGAGGAAAAAGCCTAATTGCAATTTTACATTTTTTAATTGTTTTTATGTAATTAGAAAAATACTCCAGCTTTGTTGTGCTTTTTTGTAAGGCTACACAATTTGGCCACAATTTTGTGGTTCTATATCTATATGGCTATAAAAATAAAATAAAATAAAATGAATAAATAAATATTAAGAAATAAAATAAGGAATTACTTTTGTAATATTTCACTGTAAAGTAAAAAAAAATCAATTATTTGAGATTGAGAATAATAATAATCATTTATAATAATACTATATTATTTAACAAAATAGGGGTCAAATTTTTCAGGCTTACAAAAAATATCAGGAAGGGGGCCAACACTTTTTCACACCACTGTATATATATTTCATATTTTTTGTAAGCCTGCACAATTTGACCCCTATTTTGTTTTTATGTATCAATACGGCTATAAAATCAATCAAGAAGTTACTATTGTAGACTTAATTAATATACAATAATATCTAATATTCACACAGGGCCATGTAGTTTTGGATTTTGTTTTCCCTTAATAATAAAAACCTTCATTTAAAACTGCATGTTGTGTTTACTTGTGTTATCTTTGACTAATATTTAAATTTGTTTGATGATCTGAAACATTAAAGTGTGACAAACATGCAAAAAAAAAAGAAATCAGGAAGGGGGCCAACACTTTTTCACACCACTGTATATATATTTCATATTTTTTGTAAGCCTGCACAATTTGACCCCTATTTTGTTTTTATGTATCAATACAGCTATAAAATCAATCAAGAAGAAGTTACTATTGTAGACTTAATTAATATACAATAATATCTAATAATAATAATAATAATGTTATTTTACATTACAACTAAAATTACAATACCTATATATTTATTGTTGTCTTAATTTCTTTATTTTCAAATGTTAAGCAATCATAACATGATATGCTGTTTTACAGTAGATGTGAACAGCGAGATGCAACTGTTGTTAATTACTGTCACACATCAGTGCATCTGCCATATTGGAAAGGTCAAAATCCGCCCATAAACGCATACAAACGAATTGATAGATGAAGTGTGTTATTAACACGCATTTTCTGACAATTCTCTAACAAACACCCACTTATAAAAGTAGTAACCATGGCAACAATCATACGGTCTGATTACTGAATGTGCAGATTGATGGGGGAAAACGCAGCTTTGATTATAACACCGCTCTGAAGAAGAAACAATCACTTACAATACATAACAGAAATCATTTGCACAGTAATCACTTTCGATGCTGGGCCAATTTAAAGTCATTTTTCATTTTAATTGTTAATCTAAAAATAAAATATACCAGCAAAATTAAAGCAAGTATCTATTTATAAATGTATTTATAAAGGGTTATGTATTGCATCTATAGGGGGTTAATATGACCTGCACAATCTATATAACCCTGAAACATTGACTGTTTCAAGATTGTGATAGTGGTGACTAGGGCTGGGCAATTTTCATTTCTATGTTTTTTTTATTTATTATTTTAATCTGAAATAGCCTAAAAGAGTCACACGAAACTGTCATTTCAACCAAACAACCATTGTAGCTGAAAAGACACAAAATATTTAAAAGGTTAGTTCACCCAAAAATGAAAATTCTGTCATTATTTACTCACCCTCGTGTCGTTCCAAACCTGTAAGACCTTCGTTTATCTTCGAAACACAAATTAAGATATTTTTTATGCATTCTGAGAGCTTTCTGACCCTCCATAGACAGCAAGGAAGGATCCTAACACGATCAAGGCTCAGAAACGGCTGACACAGAACAGCATACGTTGTTTACGTATCTGATACTCTCCAAAATGGCGCTATAGGATGACGCGGAGGAGACGAATTGTTGAATAAAGTCGTTATTGTTTTCTTTGAGCAGAAAAAGTATTCTCGTAGCTTCGTAAAACTATGGTTGAACCACTGATGTCACATGGATTATTTTAACGATCTCCTTGCTACGTTTCTGAGCCTTGATTGTGTAAGGATCCTTGCTGTCTATAAAGGGTCAGAAAGCTCTCAGATTTCATAAAAAAATCTTCATTTGTGTTCTGAAGATGAACGAAATTCTTACAGGTTTGGAACGACATGAGGGTGAGTATGTTAATCTAAAAATAAAATATACCAGCAAAATTAAAGCAAGTATCTATTTATAAATGTATTTATAAAGGGTTATGTATTGCATCTATAGGGGGTTAATATGACCTGCACAATCTATATAACCCTGAAACATTGACTGTTTCAAGATTGTGATAGTGGTGACTAGGGCTGGGCAATTTTCATTTCTATGTTTTTTTTATTTATTATTTTAATCTGAAATAGCCTAAAAGAGTCACACGAAACTGTCATTTCAACCAAACAACCATTGTAGCTGAAAAGACACAAAATATTTAAAAGGTTAGTTCACCCAAAAATGAAAATTCTGTCATTATTTACTCACCCTCGTGTCGTTCCAAACCTGTAAGACCTTCGTTTATCTTCGAAACACAAATTAAGATATTTTTTATGCATTCTGAGAGCTTTCTGACCCTCCATAGACAGCAAGGAAGGATCCTAACACGATCAAGGCTCAGAAACGTAGCAAGTAGATCAGTAAAATAATCCATGTGACATCAGTGGTTAATTTTACGAAGCTACGAGAATATTTTTTCTGCTCAAAGAAAACAATAACGACTTTATTCAACAATTCGTCTCCTCCGCGTCATCCTATAGCGCCATTTTGGAGAGTATCAGATACGTAAACAACGTATGCAACGTATGTACGCGGATACGTTGTTTATGTTCAGATCAAAGCGTAAACAATGTAAACAGCGTATCTGCGTACGGTGCTGCTGACACAGAACAGCATACGCTGTTTACGTATCTGATACTCTCCAAAATGGCGCTATAGGATGACGCGGAGGAGACGAATTGTTGAATAAAGTCGTTGCATACGTTGTTTACGTATCTGATACTCTCCAAAATGGCGCTATAGGATGACGCGGAGGAGACGAATTGTTGAATAAAGTCGTTATTGTTTTCTTTGAGCAGAAAAAGTATTCTCGTAGCTTCGTAAAACTATGGTTGAACCACTGATGTCACATGGATTATTTTAACGATCTCCTTGCTACGTTTCTGAGCCTTGATTGTGTAAGGATCCTTGCTGTCTATAAAGGGTCAGAAAGCTCTCAGATTTCATAAAAAAATCTTCATTTGTGTTCTGAAGATGAACGAAATTCTTACAGGTTTGGAACGACATGAGGGTGAGTAATTAATGACAGAATTTTCATTTTTGGGTGAATTAACCCTTTAATTCAACAAGTAAAATGCAGTAAAAGTCTAGTTTAAAATACTACATTATTTACAAAATAAAATAAAAACTATGAAGAATGGCGTTAATTAATTTAAATTTATATGCAAAAGTGTAACAAAAATGATACTGTGTTTTTACCTAAACAGGTAGCTAATTATTAATTGAGACAGTTTTATTTATTTATTTTATTTTTTATTTTTGTTTTTGACAATTTCAAATTTCAAATCTTTTATTCAGCAAATGTGCTTCAAACAGATCAAAAGTGACAAAAATGTGTCCTGTTATAAAAGATTTCCATTTCAAATAAATGTTCAAAATATATACACTTTCTGTTCTTCAAAAACCTTGAAAAAAAACATCACTGTTTCCACAAAAATATGAAGCAACAACTGTTTTCAACATTGCTGCTCAAGAAACATTTCTTATTATTATCAAATCAGCATATTCCTGGTCCACATTCCTTCTTTATAGATATTATATATTTACTTTTGATTTTGCTTAATATTTGCTTAGTTTATTTCCAGAAAAACAATGCTGTATATATGAGTCAGTATTCATATCTCTGCTATTAACCGTGTGAAATCAGTTTACATGCTGATGAAATACCAGTGTAAGAATCTGAAGCCTCTGCCGACAGATCAGTCTGATCGTATCTCTGCTCTCTGTTTTGTCCTGCACAGTAACAATGAACTTGTGTGTGGTTGTTGCCTCAGAGAATTCTGGGAAGTGAGTCAGAGAATCAGTATGTTACAATGTGATGTGTGCATGAGGAAGAGGAAGAGAAGCTTCATCGCTGACGTTTCTCACAGTGTTGCGTCAGTCTCATTGAGAGTAGTTATGTTGTTTATGTAAAGTGTTGGCAGTGCTTGACCGGTTAAAAGAGGAGTGTGAGTTTGTCTGTTCAATTCCTCAATACAGCAGTTTGTCTGTTTGTATTAAACTCAAGTAGTCTGTCAATACTGCTAATTGTCAGTGAGTGAACATGTCTTTGGCAGAGCTTGGAATTAAATACTAGTATTAAATGAAGCAGTGCAGACTTGTGCGGTCAGATATGTGAGTGTTGAGAGCTGAGAGCTGAGGCTTCGGCGGAGAAGCGATCTGTCCAGACCTTCATACCTGTGGACATCTGAACCCAGAGTCCTCGCTGATATCAGACTCTGAGGAGAGATGCTTGAAGGAGCAGTGAAGCTTGATCATCTCTCTTTGAGTCTGACTCTCTCTGGTTCAGTTTGTTTACTGAGATCTACTTTATAGTCTTGACATTGTCCTGTGGTCAGTTGTCTTAGATCTCAGATGTTTGTCTTTATGCCAAGCACATGACCATTCCATTTAATATAAGTATTAAAAAAAAACATCCACATTTAATTTCTTAATACATGTCTTTGGTCTTATTGTGACTCATCAATGCATGTTATGCTAAAGAAAATGTTTAAAATGTAGTAATTTTTCTAGAAACTTTGCTGTTGATAACAAAGACTCGCATTCGGTTTTTCCCTCACTCTGTTGTAATGTGTGCATATATTTTGAAGCATTATGGCAGTGTTATTCAAGTTTTATTTTATTATATACATTATTATATTATTATTTTTATTTATTTATTTTTTTGTTGGTGGTGGTGTTTTTCCCCTTCCCAGAGTTTTCAGTTTTATTTATTTATTTATATTTCTTTATTTCTTTTATTTATTTATTTATTTTTTTTTATGATGTTAATTTATTTTAATTAAATTAATTTGTTTTTTTTTATTTAGTTTGGCTGCTAAAGTTAAGTGATCTGAAGTTGGCATGAAATGAAAATGCATGTTATTACACTTATTGCAGCAATTCATCCTTATTTTTTTTTTTTTATCAAAATGTAATGCCTGTCACCTCAATCTCACATTCATTGGCCTCAAATCCAATCAACAACTGATGCATAGAACCAAGTCCCTGTCTTACTTTTTTATTATTTTAAATGTACTTTTTTGTTGTTTATTTATAATTTTTCTACTCAGTTACACTCAAATGCATGTCTAAAGCACTTTCAAGTTTTACTTGTGTCTGAAAAAAGGTTATTGTTGAGTCATCAGATGCATTGCAAATGTGGATTAGTGCTGACTTTAAAACATCCCAAATTAATAACTTAATTAGGGCTGGTGCTGATGACGCTCTGAAGTTGCTTGGTTCCAGCTGCCATTTCTGACAACAGTACGTCTGCTAGTGGCTTGAGAAGTCTAACCAGACCATCTCCCCTCCTCAGCTGCCTGCATCAGGTCAGGTGAGAAGAGGACGGCCCACGCCAGCTGCTTTGTGGCTGGGCAACTACTGTCACTTTTTCCATCAACACAGGAAGAACAAAGACCAATCAAAAGCAGCGGTTTGGTTTTTCTACTCCACCTGCTCAGTGTAGTCCACTCACAGGCAGAATTTCAGACGGTTGTAAAGCCAGTCAAGATGTTGTCATGGTTTGTACACATTTGCTGAGTGATTGCACTGGTGTGGCGTAATTATCAGGGTGATGTCACTGATGTGGAATTGTTTGGGAAGACAGAAGATACGGGATGGGTGATCACACCCCCGCATTACCTCAGATCATTCTTTCTGCATTTGTTGTTCCAGCACCGTTGAAGTGACTGCCTGAAACAACAGCCTGAAATGATGATTAAACAACAGGTTATCATCTGACAAAATCACAGCACGTGTGTCCAACATACACATTGAGATGTGTCATAAATATCCTAAAGAATAATAAGCCAAACTAGTTCAAACTGACCTATTTGTATTGCTTATTACTACAATAAACAGGTGTAGCTTAAAAAAAAAAAAATATATATACAGTATATATGT
>NW_015634015.1:321559-322554 GCF_001515625.1 Sinocyclocheilus rhinocerous | reverse complement strand
TATATATATATATATATATATATATTCTGGATCCTTATCTATTTAGTAATTTTAAAAAGAAGAAAATGGTTGATTTTGGACTTTTTAATTTCAGATGTCAACAGTAACCACAAATTAGAACTAAACAGATTTATCTGCTTACATGTAACTTTGCATTTAGTTGTTTCCCTGTATGTAAAATTGCATATACACATGAAAAGGTGTGTTTGCACAGACATTTAATCTCAAGAAACAATCACATACATGCTAATTGTTTGAGTCATGTGCACAGTCACAGTCTTGATAATTGACTGAAAGTTTGCGGAATTATTATTTTTGGTATTTCTGTTTGGAAATATCGGGTAACTTTTTGATTTCAAGGCCTAAAAGTCATGAAAATGAGTTAACCATAATGTATATATTTCTTCGGTGCATTTTTTCTAGGTTTTCTTTAATGGTTCATAAGCTAGTGCAATCTATATAAATCTGTATCATCAAGAATTTTTATCTAGTAATTTAAACGCCTGGACATTTTAATTTTGGTTTTAGTATTTTAGGGCTAAAAGTCAAGCAAAAGTTAATAAAGCCTAAATTTGGCATGACGTAAAATTTCACCCATGACTATTTTCTAAATTCATGTTGTGGTCTTATTGTGAACAATTCATCCATAACTTCATTGTTTTTTTTTTTTAATAAACGGGTGTAGTGTAACAACACAGTGCTTGTGTTTACTAGTAATGTTTACAAAGGCAAATTTGAACAGACATTTCTGAACAATCACACATGGTGATTTAAAAAAATTTCACAGTTCTGGTTCCAATTTCACCAATTCTGGTTCCTTTTAGTAGTTTTAAAGCTGCAGTCCATAAGTTTTGCCTCTTTGTCGCCATCTCTGTTTGAAAACCTGCAATTGCAGCTGTTTGCAGAATTATCTTACTTGCGTGGGTTGTGAGTCGGCGCGGATTAATCTAATGTTCTGAAGAGTATGTGTGGCAGTCAGTCACCGCACCGGTGTG
>NW_015634015.1:314431-321487 GCF_001515625.1 Sinocyclocheilus rhinocerous | reverse complement strand
TTAACAACATCAGCATTGCGTGACTATGAGTATAGTGTGTATTAGCGTGTAGATTTCAATTTCTGTACAGTTCTGTATCTCTAATTGTCATACCATTCAAATTTCATATTAAGAAATTCTTTTAACCCAAAAAGCAAATTATGCTCCCTTCTAACTGGTTGTCTTTAAAATACAAATCTTGTGTAATCCCAGGCTAACCGTAATCAGAAGCTGGAATAAAATAAAATGGAATAAAACATTTAAAACTGGAATATGAATATTTGGGTTGAACTGTTCTGGAACAGTGTTGTAAATACAACTTAACCACTGATTTCTAGTCGTGTCCTCTTTTGGAAGACCAAACAAAGTAGTTTCGCTTTCACAACGAAACACACAGCGTCACACACGGCGGCAGCGGGCTTGAGTGAGCAGAGGCCGGCAGATTCGACGAAGGAGTGTCCGGAGCTTTAAGAAAGAGAAAATTTATCATTTTGGAATTCTTAATTTCAAATGTCAAAAATGACAACAAATTAGAAATTAATTCTCTCAATTTCTTAAAGAAAAAACAAAAACAGATTTATTATATATTGTTTATGTATTATAATTAGCAGCTTTGCTGTCTTTATCTGAACCCACACTTTGGGTTTAGTTTTTATTCCCTTATGTCATGTGCTACATCAGTAATATACACATGAAGAAGAGGTGTGACTTTTAATCTCAAGAAACAATCACATGCTTGCTAGTTGTTTGTTGAGTCACATGCACATTCTGAAATATTGCTGATTGTTTATTTATTGTATTTCTGTTTGGAAATCATCATGTAACATTGTGATTTATTCATTGTGAATATTAGTTCACAATTAATAACAATTAACTCTACATTTTTAGTACCTTTCATTTTTTCATTTGTCCGTAATGGTTCATCAGGTGTGCAATCTATATAAAATGATCGAGAATCTTTATCTTAACAGCTGGGAAAATCATAGAAATGTGGGGTTTTGAAGGTATATTTTGAAGACTAGCTGCTTTCTTGAGTTGCTGTCGCGGGTGTTGTTCAAGGCTGGCAGGTCTGCAGACGGGCGACTCTCACAGGGGAGATGAAAATCACTCACAGGAAGTCTTATGAGAAAGTACATTGACTGTGCTAGTCTTGCGGTTTTTTGGCAAAGGCAGGTTATGACAAGGTGAATATCCAGCCCGTGTAGTTATTTATCTTCTTTTTCCCTTTCATCGTCACGGTCTGGTGAATAAACGGTTGAAGTCTTCACAAATGGATCATTAAAACAGCAGCTCATGCTTGAATAGACATCACAGCACTCTCAGTTTCTCTGTCAGACGTTCCTCCGCGTCAAACCCGGCCTAATGTTTTTCACTTGTTGCCTGCAGCGTGTGTCTCTTCACTCATCTATATGCAGAGGAATCGGAGGCTGTCTTTCTGGTTTCTCAGCATAGCTGGATCCGTCGTCTACATGTCACTACATGCTTCCATATCATATCAACACTTTAGCTTTTAAATTCATCAGAACCCATCCTACATATTACCAAAATGTTGTGTCTACAGGCTGAGCACAGGAATGTGTGCGATCCTTTCTAAAGGGTGTGGAAGGAAAGTGAGAATAGAGCAGATTGGATTTCCTGAAGCTCAACTGGACCCGTCTGTCTGAAAGTCTCAGTGGTCAACAAATGCCAAACTGCAAAGCTTTTGGTCACCCTTTTATTCAAACTAGCTTGAACCAAATTCAAGGCCATAGCTTGCCTGGGTTACTTCGGTGCTATGTTCACGTGAGCCTTGGTGCCCTTTTTTGTTCTATTGCTTAGATATAACATGTTTTGTTTAGCTGTTCACATTTTTTTTTAAATGTGGCCAATATCAGATGAGTATGAACAGATTGAGGTCCTAAAAAATGATAATAAATAGGCACACAGCATGCTTTTATATGGAAGTAAAGATGAAGGCCACTGAAGGCAGCTTTACTGATTCATTGTGGTTTGTGCTGTTCACAGTTATTTAAAAAAATAATGATCATTTTTTGTTAAATATCTTTTGAATTCAATGCTATGAACTTTGCACGCTTTGTTAAATTCAGTGGCCAGTTACTCCTGCTTACAAAACCTACAAAACAAGAACACCATTGTTTTTAGATGTAAACATTTAGCACAATCAAATATATTTCAGTATATCTTTAGTTGGACCTCAGCACTACTTCTGCACAATTAAAGTGCATTAAGTACAAAATTAGTTGGTCCAATTTTTTCTTTAAATATTTAAGTTTAGTATACCAAAAGTACAATTGCAGGGTATTTTTATTATGCACATGAATATGTAAATGTATTTGTAGCATACTTGGCACAAAATAAATGTATTTCAAATACATTTTAGTATATTTTTTCACTTGGGTGTGCTTGTTTTTTCGCACAATACACTCCACTCTAAAAACGTGGCACTCAAGTTAAAATTTGTCAAAAGTGCATCTCAAAACCTCTCTTTTTTTTCCCCACCCTTAGTAGAAAATGAAACTGAAGAGATGGAACAACAACAACAGGCGGTGTAAGAGGGTTATGAGATGTCCGCAACTTCAGTTTAAAAGAGTACAAAGACATTTTTATTATAACTCCTGGAGAAAAATAGCGCAGACACTGGACAAACATGAAGCTTTTAGAGTGCATGTGTCGACCGCCTGCGTTCACATACAAAAAATATTAAAAAATAAAGAAATACATTTTAAAAAGTATACTTGGGCCTTTACAGTATTGTGAGCACTTCAACCAAAACAGCGAATTTGTTGAAATGAGTCATGCAGGCATACTTTATTGAGAGGAATTAGATCATGCTTAGGGAAGTGAACCCTTTTTGAAATGATGTGCTTGAACCAAATTCAGGACCACAGCTTCTGCTTTGATATTTACTTCAGTGCCCAGGGAAATTCACACCAATCTTCAATCACTTCTCTTAAATACCTTCCAAAGATTCAAGGCTATGAACTTTTGCCAAATTCAATGACTTGTTTTAACCTCTGTAGTTCTCATTGTCTCACAGCCTGCTGTCTGCTAACAAAACCTGTCAACACTGTACTGATATAATTGGTGCACTAGTCAGACTGTCTTTTTCTTCAGATTTCACCAGCTTTTGCCTTTTTGTGTGCAATATGCATCAGTTAGTAAAATGCAAGTAAAAAAAAAAAAGAAGAATTTTGCATGTAGAATTTGGTTGTAGATAATATTTTTTGTCTTTAGAGCAAGTGCAAAGTGGAGAACTTTTGCTCATTTCTCAGACATTTGGCTACTCTGCTGTGGTTTGTGTTGCTTTTCGGGGACAAACGGTCGTGATGAAATGAGTACTGTGTGTCTGATGGAAACCAATGTGGTCTGCTGTACAGACGGAGGAAGTTAGAGAAGGCTTTATGGGTTTGTAAATAGGGCAAGGTGTGTCGTTTGGACCGTTTTACAGGCAGGTGGTGAACAAGGTGTCTTGTTAGGTGATAAATCACACTTAAAGTGCTTTCTGTCTTTGCACTTGCCATTGTAAGCTCCAGTGTTTGACGTGCCCACCCAAACTTCACCCCAAATGTGTTGCGGTACACCTCTGCGGGTGCCTGTTTTAGTGCCGTTTCATCACAGAAAATAATTCCTTGAAACACAGTGGAATAAGTGTTCATGTCAGTCCAAATAAATCTTTTCTTTTAAACAGTTATGCTAGTAGTCGAAAGATTTTTCAGTGGCCGGTGACATTATCTGGAGAGCGTGGTTGCAAACAAAACAATAATCCTGTGATATAATAATCTGATGAACAAATATTTTCTCAAATGAAATTAACTTATTTTGCAGAATTTCTACATTTTCTGAAGAAAACTGAGTAGTGATTGCCTGTACAAGTTCTAGCAAGTTGTTTAGTAGTCGTGGATGGTTACCACGCTTAAAGTTATAGCACATCTCGCCCTTACAGGCCACATGATTTGAAGTATCATTCATATACAGAGCCCCAATGGTGCAGGATGGGTTGCACACTGATTTTCAATACTAATGGTTAAGAGATGGGTCATGATGGTCAACTAATTGACTAGTTGTCCAGAAAAAAAAAACTCTGACCATCTTTAAAAAGATGTTGCTGTGAGGGGGCAGGCACTTTAATGTTTTAGATTGAAAAGGCACAAGTTTAAAGACAATAAATATGTGCATTTCATGGGTAAATTATTTATAACAAACACAGCATTATTTAAACTTACTTGACTAGTTGTTCAGGTGACTCGCTGTCTAGTCGATTTTGAAAATGTGTTTGTGTAGTTAGCGGTTTGTTAGAATCCCATAAACATAAGTATGAGCAACAGTAATAGTGATTCTTGAACTCTCTTTTGAACTCTCTTTTGAACTCTTAGCAAGGTGCTTGCGTTAGCGGTGATCTCAAAATGGCCAAAAATCAGCTGATTAATCAGCCTGGCCTTCAAGTCAAACTACTTATTCACATGCAACATGTCATGTTTTAAATGCCTTGTTGTACTTTTTAGATAAGTTGGGGGTAGATTCATTTCTTAAGATAAATTCCAAGAAGTTCATAAAGAATGTTCCTAAGTGCAATTATTATCTGTTTGAAAATTATCTGATTGAGCAGTGGTTCTTGCTGAAGTCACATCACTCATAATCATGACTGATCATCGTTTACATGATCAATTATTGATATCACTTCAGAGAACTTGTGCACATCCCTAGTACATTTAATATGTATTATATTTGTATTGTATGTAGCTAATTAATGCTTAAGTACAACAATTAATCCGAAATAGCCCAGAAAATTCATAAAACATCTTAACATTTGGAGATTTAAGCATGTTGGAGGTTATCCTAACTTTAAGAAGCTGATGATTTTTAAAGCGGTGGTTGACTGTTTTTTTTCTAGGCTTGATTGTGTTTATGGGGTGCAGTCTAACATGTGTTAATGCTTCGTTTAAAAAAAAAAAAACATTATTTTTCACATAATTTACCTTTATTCCACACCTCTCTGTCCCTTCTCCTATAAACGCGCTGATCATTTCCTGCTTTTATGAAGCCCCTCCCTCAGAAATACACAATGGGCTCAGATTGGTTAGCTAGCCCAGTGTGTTGTGATTGGCTAAACCGCCTCTAGTGCGCGTCTAAACGTCCCGCCCCTCAGCTCAGCGGCATGTGCTCCAGTTGTATTGTAAACAGCGGCATCGTCTATATCGCTTATCAGTTTGAGCCCGATTGAGACCCAGAGAATATTAGTGAAGAGGATCGCACAGAACCTGTGCAAGCACGGCTTTAATGGTATGCTTTTTGTTTGTTGTTGTCTCATACTTTTAGATACGCTGTTATTTGTAAATGCTACTGCTTCTGTAAGCTTTTTTGTTGGAGCTGAGCTGATGATCTGAATGAGAGCATTGAAGAGGATCGTGCAGAACCTGTGCAAGCACGGCTTTTAATGGTAGGCCTATGTTTTTTGTTTGTTGTTGTCTCATACTTTTAGATACGCTGTTATTTGTAAATGCTACTGCTTCTGTTAGCTTTTTTGTTGGAGCTGAGCTGATGATCTGAATGAGAGAGGCGACGTGAGGAACAGGATTGAGAGCCGCTGCTTTAGAACATTGATTTTGAAACTTGTGAATCCATTAGAATCGCTAGAAGACAGAATCGCGATTCATATATGAATAGATTTTAACATGCACCCCTATTTCTCTTCCTCTTCTCTAAAGCAGCGCAGCATGGCCTCGCCCCTTTGCTGCATGTTCCCGAGGGCGGGAAGTAACTCGTTGTAGTCCCAACGAGCCGTTTTTGTAGGCATTAAACTGACAGAATTTTAAAAGACGATATCTCCGTTTGCATTGAACTTTCAGCTTCGTAACTTTGCAGATATTGTTTATGCTCAAACAGCAACATTACACACCAACTAACTTTAAAAAAGTGAAATCGCAATCAACCACCCCTTTAAGAAGATTCTTTTCAAGAATTTGAATCAAGTTTTGGGTAACAATTTAGTATAGGGACCAATTCTCACTATTAACTAGTTGCTTATTAGCATGCCTATTAATAAAATATTGGCTGTTTTGTCTTAAGAACAATCTTAAGAAAAACAATTCTTTAAAACATTCTTAAGAACAATTTTAAAATATTCTTAACTTTTTTTCTTAGGTTAGAAAATAAGAAGAAAATGGCAGTTATAAAGATTTTTATTCTGAAGCATGTTTGGTGAATCTGGCCCCAGGTCTCTGCCCCTTTGCTAGTAGTGAGCATTAAAGGTCAGAGGTCAGCAGTATGATATACAGTCATATGAAAAAGTTAGGACACCCTATTGAATTCCATGGTTTTCTGTATCATAAAAAAATTATCTGGTCCTTGTCAGGTCTTAAAATTTGGAATATAAATCCTCAGATGAACAACATCACATGACATATCACACCATGTCGTTATTTATTTAACAAAAATTGCGCAAAGATGGAAAAGCCATGGGTGACAAAGTTAGCACACCCTATGATTCAATTGCCTGTGCATCCACTTTTAGCAGCAATAACTTGAAGTAATCATTTTCTGTGTGACTTTATCAGTCTCTCACATCGTTCTGGAGGAATTTTGGCCCACTCTTCTTTGTAACATTGCTCCAGTTCATTGAGGTTTGTGGGCATTTGTTTATGCACAGCTCTCACCACAGCATTTCAGTCAGGATGAGGTCTTGGACTTTGATTGGGGTATCGAAACACCTTGATTCTCTTCTTTTCAGCCGTTCTGTTGTAGATTTGCTGGTGTGCTCGAGATCATTGTCCTGTTGCATGACCCAATCTTTGCCAAGCTTTAGCTGTCAGACAGATGGCCTCACATTTGACTCTAGAATACTTTTCTATATGGAGTTGGTGATTTACAGTCTCTTTGGAGTGTTACAAGCTGTTAGTGAATAGATACGATCCCTAAAGTTGCAAAGACTAAAGTCTCAAACCCAAAGAGATATTCTTTATAAAAGTTAAGACTGGTCCACGCCCTCCTAAAACGCCTCGTTTAAACACGCCCCCACATGTCTACGTCACTGTGTGGGAAGATTTGCATAACACCGCCCAAATGTTCACGCAAAGAAAG
>NW_015634015.1:289868-310775 GCF_001515625.1 Sinocyclocheilus rhinocerous | reverse complement strand
CCACCCCTTTAAGAAGATTCTTTTCAAGAATTTGAATCAAGTTTTGGGTAACAATTTAGTATAGGGACCAATTCTCACTATTAACTAGTTGCTTATTAGCATGCCTATTAATAAAATATTGGCTGTTTTGTCTTAAGAACAATCTTAAGAAAAACAATTCTTTAAAACATTCTTAAGAACAATTTTAAAATATTCTTAACTTTTTTTCTTAGGTTAGAAAATAAGAAGAAAATGGCAGTTATAAAGATTTTTATTCTGAAGCATGTTTGGTGAATCTGGCCCCAGGTCTCTGCCCCTTTGCTAGTAGTGAGCATTAAAGGTCAGAGGTCAGCAGTATGATATACAGTCATATGAAAAAGTTAGGACACCCTATTGAATTCCATGGTTTTCTGTATCATAAAAAAATTATCTGGTCCTTGTCAGGTCTTAAAATTTGGAATATAAATCCTCAGATGAACAACATCACATGACATATCACACCATGTCGTTATTTATTTAACAAAAATTGCGCAAAGATGGAAAAGCCATGGGTGACAAAGTTAGCACACCCTATGATTCAATTACCTGTGCTATTTATTTAACAAAAATAAAGCAAAGATGGAAAAGCCATGGGTGACAAAGTTAGCACACCCTATGATTCAATTGCCTGTGCATCCACTTTTAGCAGCAATAACTTGAAGTAATCATTTTCTGTATGACTTTATCAGTCTCTCACATCGTTCTGGAGGAATTTTGGCCCACTCTTCTTTGTAACATTGCTCCAGTTCATTGAGGTTTGTGGGCATTTGTTTATGCACAGCTCTCACCACAGCATTTCAGTCAGGATGAGGTCTTGGACTTTGATTGGGGTATCGAAACACCTTGATTCTCTTCTTTTCAGCCGTTCTGTTGTAGATTTGCTGGTGTGCTCGAGATCATTGTCCTGTTGCATGACCCAATCTTTGCCAAGCTTTAGCTGTCAGACAGATGGCCTCACATTTGACTCTAGAATACTTTTCTATATGGAGTTGGTGATTTACAGTCTCTTTGGAGTGTTACAAGCTGTTAGTGAATAGATACGATCCCTAAAGTTGCAAAGACTAAAGTCTCAAACCCAAAGAGATATTCTTTATAAAAGTTAAGACTGGTCCACGCCCTCCTAAAACGCCTCGTTTAAACACGCCCCCACATGTCTACGTCACTGTGTGGGAAGATTTGCATAACACCGCCCAAATGTTCACGCAAAGAAAGGAGTAACTTTGATTCTCGCTGTAGTATTGTTGCTGCCGCTGCCGCCATGTCGTGGAGACGCTGTGTTTCGTTGTGAAAGCGAAACTACTTTGTTTGGTCTTCCAAAAGAGGACACGACTAGAAATCAGTGGTTAAGTTGTATTTACAACACTGTTCCAGAACAGTTCAACCCAAATATTCGTGTGTGTGCAACGCATTTTACAGAGGACTGTTTCCTGAACCTACAATGCCAACTGTTCTGACTCACAACCTGTAAGTATGTTTTCATATTTAAAGAATTTGCCACTGATGATTCAATGACGAGTTTTGAGCAGTGTAGTGTAGTGCTTGTTTTTTGTCGTTTCTCACAAATGCAGACAAATGGTTTTATGTTTATGTGGCGCGATACGCAATGCAATGCGTAAAAAGACAATATAAGTCATTATAATACGTAATTATGTCCCCACTGGATGCAACAAATGAATCATTTGTAATGGGTTTTATTGGTTTTGTCTCGTCGCGCCAGGACACACAGCATCACACAATCATAACGCACTGGATAGCTGGCCAATCAGAGCACGCCTTGCTTTTCAGACCGATGAGCTTTGTAAAAATCGACGCATTTCAGAAAGGCGGGGCATAGAGGAGCAACAATAATGTACAGTATGTGGAAAATAATTTGTTATTAAACCCCATAAACACATTGTATTACACCAAAGACACAAAATAATGTTCTTTTTAGCAACGTCATATGACCCCTTTAAATAAATAATGACATTGTGCAATATGTCATGTGTTGTTATTCATCTGAGGTTTTATTTTCCAAAATTTAAGACCTGCCAAGGACCAGATAATTTTGTATTATGTCCTAATCTGGAAAACCATGGAAATCAATAGGGTGTCCTAACTTTTTCACATGACTATATGTTGGTGAGGTCAGAGACAGACATGAGTGGAATGCTCAGCAGTATTTGTAACATATTCTGTTGTATTTATCTATGCTTGTAATTTGTGTATTTGTTCTTATTTTTATTGGCTGTTCTCTTGTCTCTTTAATCATGTTTAAACTTTCTTCATTAATCTAGTAGTATTTGCTGTGGTATCAAAGAAGTACTTCGCTTTAAGTAATAAATGGAAAGCAAGTTAAATTGAAATATTTTCTTTTCTTGCTGATCCGAAAAATGATCCGATTCGTGGGTCAAAAACCGTAATGTGATCCGAACCGTGAGATCTGTGATCCGTTGAACCACAACGAGCAGAGTGGTGGAGTGTGAAGAATCAGAGATCACCTGCTCACTGCAGATAGTAACTCGCAGGAATCCTCCACACGCCCCGCAACAGGTGTGAGGCAGCAGGCATCGTCACGCTCGCCTGCAAAACGACTGTTTGCATTCCACAGCCAACCACCTCCTGATGGAGCCATTTCTCCTGCATTCTTGGCCTCATTTCTGACTTTTTTCTTTCCCTGTTTCTGTGGAGTTGGTAATTTACAGAATGACAGATCTGCGGTGGCTGCACGTACGCTTTAGCACATCATCTCGCTCATGTTTCCAAAACATCCCCATGGCCTCTCAGCTAGTGCTAATGGTTTTGAAAACAACACTTCCACTGAGAAGAAAGAAATGTAGCAGGATTTGCCAATGTGCTCTCAAGTTACGTGTTTTTTCCTTAGTAGGCTACTTTTATTATACCTGAGGGGGAGAGCGCATATTTAGAAGGATGATATTCACCCAAAAATTCAACTTTCCTTTCAGTATTTACTTGCCCTCATGATGTTTTAAACCCATATTGATTTCTTTCTTCCATTTGAATGCAAAAAATATATATATATATTTTGATTAAATGGTAAAAGTTAACTTTATTTTATAAAATTATAAAATAAAAATTAGGGATGCACCGATACCACTTTTTCCAGTACTCGCCCGATACGATACTTTTATTTTTGGTACTTGCCGATACCGAGTACCGATACCAATATTTTTATTGCTTTTGTAAATTGTGGTGTCCGTCTGAGCTGTGGAACGCTGAGGGCTGTTTAGGAGGAAATCATAAAATGCATCCCTGAACAACCCAAACCCAGAAGCCACAGTCTCAGACCACAGCCGCTTTATGATGCACATGGAAAGGTGTGGGCTTGAGCTTGTTTTAGCTGAGGTTGCACACATGTGGGCTGAATCTGTTGAGCGCCGACTGCTTCACAATATATTTAAATATGATCCTTCGATTTAAAGCTCCACTTAATGTTATGACCCCAGTGTGGTCAGTCAAAGGGAAAAGGGGAGTAACAATAGAAGAGTTTCTCAGCATGACTTGAGGTATCATTCATGTCCATAGAGCAAGTTTCATGCCAAAGTTGAATAACTTTTGGTTAAATCAGCTGTTCCACATTAATGTAGGTAAAGTGTTCAGAATGTCCTGGCTTATATTAGAACGAGAAAATCTTTGCTTTCCCTTTTGTGCTGCTCTTCAATGTGAACAGAAAACCTCTGAATGGTTGTTTTGAGCCCTGCAGGCCCTGATATTGACTTCATGATTGAATGGAAACCTGAGCGTATGTGCTTGTCACGAGTGTTGGCCCTCGTGCTGTTTGCATATCTGCCCCACAGTTCTCTGAAAACAGCTAATTCATGTAGATCTAGGGTTTTCTTCATTTTCTTATTTTGTGTCATATTTCAGTCAAATACTGCTCTCAGTTTAGGACTTTTATGTTAGCATTATGATTTACATCAAGTCTTAATTGTTTTTTTTGTCAATTTTCAATACAAAATTTTAACAAGAACACCTTATATCTAAGTACAAAACTTGTCAACCAAATGTTAGCTTCCAGATCATGTGTTTAAAAAGCTAATTCATGTAGATCTAGGGTTTTCTTCATTTTCTTATTTTGTGTCATATTTCAGTCAAATACTGCTCTCAGTTTAGGACTTTTATGTTAGCATTATGATTTACATCAAGTCTTAATTGTTTTTTTTGTCAATTTTCAATACAAAATTTTAACAAGAACACCTTATACCTAAGTACAAAACTTGTCAACCAATAAGAAAACTTGTCAACCAAATGTTAGCTTCCAGATCATGTGTTTAAAACTGGCATTCAAGAAAGGCATTTAGCAGAACATAATGTTGGTTTTTGAGTACATAGAGGCTACATACAATTGCATTGAAAATAAGTGATTTTATTTTATTTTATTTTTCATGCTTTACTTTTATATCACTGTTATTTTATTTATTTATTTTTATTAACATTTTTTATTATTTTATTTTTGCACTGAATGAACTTGGAAATCGCCATTTGTGACTTAATTTTTGTGTTTGGCTAGTAGTTATTTAATTTATTTTTTATTTTTTAATTTTTAGGTTGAGCAGTCCAAGGTGCTGATTAAAGAGGGTGGAGTTCAGTTGCTGCTCACCATCGTGGACACGCCAGGGTTCGGAGATGCTGTGGATAACAGTAACTGGTAAGCGTGATTTCTTTATTTTTTGCATGTTATCTGGGAGTCTCCTCATATTGGTGTTTAATAAATGAAGGATGGCTGGTTTGTTTATATTACATTTGCATGTTGTTGACTCTGAAATGTCGGTTGTGTGTCCTGTAGCTGGCAGCCCGTCATCGATCACATCGACAGCAAGTTTGAGGATTACCTCAACGCAGAGTCACGCGTCAATCGACGCCAGATGCCCGACAGCCGAGTGCACTGCTGTCTGTACTTCATCGCACCCTCTGGTCATGGGTAGGCACTCCTTTTCAAGCATTAAACGCACACAAACCCTCTGTATTTTTGGCTTGTATTTCTGCTGAGGAGGGGCTTTTAGAGGTGAGCTCTAAAGTGATGCCATACTTGAGGAACAAACTCCTAACCCTGTTTAATATCTCAAACAATGAGACATGTTGGGAGAAGTGCGTTTTGTTTTGATTTTAGTTTGGTGTGTTTGGTGTTTTTTGTTTGGGTGGTTTGGTTTGATGTGTTAAGTTTTGATTTGTTTTGGTTTGTCTGGTGGTTGGTTTTCTTGGCTTTTGAAAGTGTTTTATGTTTTGTATTGTTTGGTGTACTTTGTTTTGTTTTGGTGTTTTTTGTTTTGTTTTTATTTGGTTTGCTGTGTTTTTTATTTGTTTTTGTGCTATTTGTTTGGTTTGGTTTGGTTTGGTTGATTTGCTTGGTGGTTTGTCTGGTGGTTTGTTTGGTGGTTTTTGAAAGTGATATGTTTTGTATTGTTGTGTGTGTTTTGGTTTGGTTTGGTTTGGTGTGTTTAGTTTTGATTTGGTTGGTTTTATTTGTTTGGTGCTTTTTTGTTTTGGCTTAGTTTGGTTGATTTGTTTTGGTGGTTTGTCTGGTGTTTTGTTTGGTGGCTTTTGGAAGTGTTTTATGTTTTGTATTGTTTTGTGTTTTGTTTGGGTGGTTTGGTGTGTTTAGTTTTGATTTGGTATGGTTGGTTTGATTTGTTTGGTGCTTTTTTTGTTTGGTTTGTTTGATTTGTGTGGTGGTTTTGTTTTCTTGGCTTTTGAAAGTGTTTTATGTTTTGTTTTGATTTGGCTTGTTTGGTGTTTTTGTTTGGTTTGGTTTAGTTTTGAAAGAAGGGCTTGAGCCAAACCTAGGGACAACAGGGTGGCCGCGGGTCCTTAAAAAGTCTTAAAATGTCTTAAATAAAGTTTTCCTAAAATAAGGCCTTAAAAAGTCTTAAAATGTCTTAAATAAAGTTTTCCTAAAATAAGGCCTTAAATGTACTTGCCCGACAGGACTAATAGCCTGATTAAAACTTAAGTGACAAAATATAATCACACATCAAAACGCGCAAATGATTCTTCTGATTTTATTACATTATCAATTGCTGTTTAAGTTTAGTGTATTTCTATGTTAAATTTCACATAAGGTGGTATTAAAAAGGTCTTAAAAAGTCTTAAATTTAACTTGTTCATATCTGTAGACACCCTGGACAAGAATTTTTACGAGACTTGCAGCTGAACTCTTTTGACTCGAGCCATTACATAACCACATACAGTAGCTATGTGCTAAAAACCACCGTAGTAATGAACTTACTAACTTACAATACTCTGAACACTCTAGAACCCATATAGCAACTCCTTTACCATCACTCAAAACACTTTAGCAACCCTTATAGCAATGTCTTGGCAACCACTCAGAAACCCCCAGCACATTGGCATGGCCCCAGCACAGTACGTTTTGAATGGGAAAGCACCAGTTACATTTTCAGAAAATGTAAATGTCACATTTATATTTAAGTGTTTTTCAAAGTATGAGATGCCAAAAATCATTAATCCTACCTTTGAATTCCTCCTCCCAGTTCCTCAGAATGTCAATCTAATAAAATGTCACAGTACACTGTATATTTGAAACGTATAATATAACCTCAATTTAGTTAAGACAAAAAAAAGCTTTTCACCTGTTGAATCGAATCGTGTGTGTGTGTGTGTGTGTGTGTGTGTGTGTGTGTGTGTGTGTGTACGTGTACAATGGCTAAAGCTGTGAACATCACAATGGCCTTATTTGACAGGCACAAATTATTTTCCTGCCGTTTATTTATTGCTCTTCTTGCAGCACATGTGGCTTTACTACAAGCCGAGCTATAAGTTCAGCCAAGCTGCCAAACAGCAGTGTGAATGTGATCCCTCACTGCTGCTCTACAGAGAGACCTGTGCGCCTGCTTTTGGACTTACGCTCAGTGTTTAGTTTGAAACATTAAACCCTCACATTCTCTCTCTCTCTCTCTCTCTCTGTCTGTCAGACTGAAACCACTGGATATTGAGTTCATGAAACGGTTACATGAAAAAGTGAACATCATCCCACTCATCGCCAAAGCAGACACACTGACTCCAGAGGAGTGCCAACAGTTCAAGAAGCAGGTGAGAGTGATCGCATGCTAACGCCAAACTCACTACCTGCAGATTTGAGGGGTTTTCCCCCCTGAAGTCCACCTATAAGAAGGTTTCTTGCCCAAAAAACATAATTCAGTTTTTTGTTTTTTAGAATAAATTTCCTCCCTCTTTATGATCCTTAGTCATAATCTGGCTGTGAAAGGAGTTTAACGTTCTTGCCATGTGAGTGAATCCTAAATAGGTTGTTAGTGTCATTTAATCTAAATGCAGTCAGAGTCACATTATTGTTCAGTATTTAACAATAAATGGGATGGAATTTAATAAATGTATACTTTCAACAGTATCAGAACAGTTTTCTTAAATTATGCGGCGCAGGTTGCTAAATAATTTACATTCACATCATTCCAAACATTTTAAACCACTCTCTCTCTCTCTCTCTCTCTCTGTCTGTCAGACTGAAACCACTGGATATTGAGTTCATGAAACGGTTACATGAAAAAGTGAACATCATCCCACTCATCGCCAAAGCAGACACACTGACTCCAGAGGAGTGCCAACAGTTCAAGAAGCAGGTGAGAGTGATTGTACAATATTATTTTACAACAATATTCAGTTTGACCAGCATTTATTTATTTATTTAAATATAAATAAAATGTGTGTGTGTGTGTGTGTTTTGGACTTACGCTCAGTGTTTAGTTTGAAACATTAAACCCTCACATTCTCTCTCTCTCTCTCTCTCTCTGTCTGTCAGACTGAAACCACTGGATATTGAGTTCATGAAACGGTTACATGAAAAAGTGAACATCATCCCACTCATCGCCAAAGCAGACACACTGACTCCAGAGGAGTGCCAACAGTTCAAGAAGCAGGTGAGAGTGATCGCATGCTAACGCCAAACTCACTACCTGCAGATTTGAGGGGTTTTCCCCCCTGAAGTCCACCTATAAGAAGGTTTCTTGCCCAAAAAACATAATTCAGTTTTTTGTTTTTTAGAATAAATTTCCTCCCTCTTTATGATCCTTAGTCATAATCTGGCTGTGAAAGGAGTTTAACGTTCTTGCCATGTGAGTGAATCCTAAATAGGTTGTTAGTGTCATTTAATCTAAATGCAGTCAGAGTCACATTATTGTTCAGTATTTAACAATAAATGGGATGGAATTTAATAAATGTATACTTTCAACAGTATCAGAACAGTTTTCTTAAATTATGCGGCGCAGGTTGCTAAATAATTTACATTCACATCATTCCAAACATTTTAAACCACTACAAGTTATTTTACAAATGTAACAGAGCAAATTACAAAAATTCTGGTAATTGCAAACAGAAACACAGGAATATTCCTCCAGTTTTCTGCCAAAACTTAAAGGTTTAATAGCAACATCTAAGAATTCTGCATCAAAGTGAGACATTACAGCAAAAATTGTACAATATTATCTTACAACAATATTCAGTTTGACCAGCATTTATTTATTTATTTAAATATAAATAAAGTGTGTGTGTGTGTGTGTGTGCAATATTGGTTAAAATAACTAATTTTAAATGGATGAAATTAATTTTCATAAATTTTTATTCATAATTTTTAGTACTAAATTAAAAATTCTTGATTTTCTGATCTGGGATTGCCTTCTCAAAGGATACATGCAGTGCTGGTTTAAATTAAAACAATATATTTTAACACATAATTATTTTTAATAGCCTTTGTGTAAGCATTTTGCACCTATGATGCCTTAAAATGCTGTCTAGTTTGGCAGCTCACTAGGTTTTGGAACAGAGCCCATGTGTACATAGTACATTGCTTTATTTCGTAAAGCTAAGAAAATCTTGTTTTCCATTATATAATCCCCAAGGTAAACTTGATACTGTTTTATGTGCATAAACAAACATTCAGCCTCCATTCAGTTTGATATTAACTGCCCTCGCAGTTATGTTATGAGACGCAGGAGTTATGTTGCATCTCAGCATCATGAAAGCATTCCCAGTGTTTCAAATGATGCATGTGGGACAGTTGCAACATCTGCAAACCAGCTGAAGCATCGTGTGTGTGTGTGTGTGTGTGTGTGTGTGTGTGTGTGTGTGTGTGTCGCAGTGTTGGGGTGTTGCGAACGGCGGCTGCAGTGAGAACTCATCATACTACAGATAAATCTGTCCACACATGGTTTTTATGCTGACTCCTTAGAGAGTCAATGCAATCGCAAACCAGTGACACTGAGAGCCCATAGAGCCTGCTGGGAGATAGCAGGTCTTTTTACTTGTCAGCACCAATTTAATGCTTTATTTTTCCCTCTGTCCTTTTGTTTTCCTCTTTTCCCAGATAATGAGAGAGATCCAGGAACATAAGATCAAAATCTATGAGTTCCCGGAGACTGATGACGAGGAGGAGAGCAAGCTAGTCAAGAAGATTAAGGTTTGTTTGGTTACGAAAGTTAATGAATGATTTTTTTTTTCAAGATTTACTAATTGGTGGTAATCTGAATGACTAGATGGTTTTAAGGCCCCAGTAGATTTCAAATGAAATTGAAGGCAGAATGGGTGTGATTTCAGACAAAATCTGGCCAAAACAAAGGTGTTTTGGAGATTGTTTCAGTGGTTTAAATCAGCTCACCAGCATCACACCGTGTCCTAACTACACGCGACGTGACAAGATTCCAGCGACAAGCAATTTGGGTGTCCACACCAGACACGACGCGACACTGAGAATCAATCAAATATCACAGCCAATCAGAAGCGTGTGTGGGCGGGCTCTCTCTGGAAGCGCACTGCTCTTGCAACAAATGGATACGTTTATAATCGAATTCATAAATATTAAACCTTGTTAACAGCTGTCAATATGGGGTGCTGTGTGTACATTAATGAGGAAAAAAAAATAACTTAAATGATTTTAGCAAATGGCTGCAATATAACAAAGAGTGAAAAATTTAAGGGGGTCTGAATACTTTCCGTACCCACTGTATATCGAAATATCGGAAATGTGTTTAAAAATCATATCACCGTTATTGAAAAAAATTATATCGCGATACATATTGATATTGAATTATTGTCCAGCCCTAATTTAAACTCATATTAGAGGCGTTTAACTTTGAATAAAGCACATAATCACCTGAGATTATCTACTGTCATATAGTTTGTATGTTGTTGTTCCAGCCGTGATGTCGCGGAAATAGAAACAGTTTCTAAATTAGAAATTTCGCGTGTGGCCTTCGCGGCTAGTTAGGACAAAAACTCCGATTAACATGGAAAAGATACCTTTTATCGTGTGTCGCGGCGTCGCGTGTAGTTAGGACACGGTGTTAACCATCCAGAAAACTTACCACTAGCTGTTCAACCATCCAATTGCCATCGGTCCATGACGATTATGTAATAGCTGGCTGTCCTCCGGGGCTCCAACTTCTTTGAAGTGGAAATCTGTTTTAGTCAAGGTGTGACATGAGTAAAAACATAAATTGTGCGTTTGTTGTGTTGAAAGTATAGTGTGCGGCACATATTAAATACTCATCTAAACACCGCTCCCAGGAGCAATGAGACTATGATTGTGGAAGTTTAAATAGATGGGATCAGTGCTGTTATTGTTAACTCAAACTGATAAAAAGCATTTTTGTTCATTGAAATAAAGCGAAAATAAGTATAAACATTAGAAGAAAAAACTGGCAACTAGCTAAACACTAAGTCACACCTGGTTAGGACGCAGTGATAGACAAGTTCAGTTTTATGATAAAGCACCACTCACTAGAGAAGCTCACTAGTGGACTGATTTTGTGGAAAGAGTCAGTGTTATTTTAGTATTAGAGTTCTTGTTAATGTTTTGAATTCATTTTATTTTTATATTTCTGTTTTCATTTCAATTTAAAGTTTTAATAATTTTGTTGTCATTTGTGTTCGTTTTTTACGTCTATATAGCTGAAATAAGTTCGTTTTTAATATTTGATTTAATTTCATGTTTATTTTCTTTGAAGCAGTTTTAGTTTTAGTTGATGATAACCCTACTCAGAGTGCACTAACTACTCAAAAATTGGCTCTCTAATTAGGCCCACCAGGGAAATGGGTCAGAGTCACACTCACTGAAAGAGCGCATTATCATCATTGCCCCGCACACACACACACACACATTGAGAATCAATATCAGTCACCAGATGTTCCCAGCACCTCTCTCTCTGAACATGTCTGTGTGATTTGTGTCCCTCAGGACCGTCTGCCGCTGGCTGTGGTGGGCAGTAACACCATCATCGAGGTCAATGGGAAGCGTGTACGGGGCAGGCAGTACCCCTGGGGCGTGGCAGAAGGTAAGGGGTGAAAGGTCACCTCCTCTTCGTGTGTGTGTGACCCTGAGGCTGTTGATCTACCTGGTTCACAGCAGATCTGAGTCGGACTGATCTAAATGTAGTTGTTTGGCTTCATTAGTGATGTTTGCTAAGGCTATTGTTGCCGTCCCACACCGTTTGTGCTCCGGACCGTAATGCACCTCTCATTGTGCTGTTTGAATGTGATAAAACAGTCTGTCTGACCAGTGACAGCACAGAAAGCTTGAGCTTGTGACACGTTCACCAGACGATGTCTAGCCTCCACTGAATCATTCAGGGCGGACTCTGCCAGTGACTTCTTTTTTTTTTAGATTATTGGTCAGTATAGCTTTATAATTTGATTTATTATCATTTTAATTATAACTTAATTTAGGGTTTCCCAAAACTGGGCTTTGTGAGGGAACTATAGGGAGTTTTTGATTTGATGAAAAGCTAATAAATAAAACAATGTAATATTTAAAATGAACAAAATATATATATATATTTTAAATATTTTTTAAATGTTTATTTTTTTATATTTTTGTTTAATGTCAGTTAATGGCCACATGACATACAGGTACAAAGAGAACTATTTAACAGAAATATTAACTTCAAGTAAATATTTTAGGTCAAAGGGCTTCAGCTGATTTGTTGTTGTTTTGGTAATGTCTTTAATTAATTGCCAGTTAAGCTTAGCACACCACAGACCAATTAGGATCTGCAATAAAAATCAAGCATTAGCAACAAAATAATCACTTTATTAGTGTCAGAAATAACTTTTTTTGCTGATAACTAAGGCCATGTTTTTAGTTTAATAAAGAAATGCAACGTTTTCAGTTCTGAACTGAGGTGCAATCCGGTGTTATTTTAGCATTATTTATTTACTGTTTTAGTTTTTTTTTGTTTGCTTTTATTTTATATTTTTAGTTTATTTAAATGTTATTGTAATTTTTTGTAATTTTATTTCTTTTTACATTTCTACTTTTTTAGTGTTATTTCGTTACTTCAGCTTATTTCAGTTCAAAAAACTTTCGTCTATTTATTTTTTCATATATTTATTTTAATTAGCAAAAGTGTTTTTTAATATTTGTAGTTAATAATAACAACACTGGAGCTAGTTAATTAAATAAAGGCCTCTTACAGAAATGAAAGAATAAACAAGTGACATCTTATAAGTGAAAGGCATAATGAAAAGCTTGTCCTCGTAGTGTGTTTAGGGTCATGTGATAAACACCCTAAGGTGTGCAGTAAGTGAAAGCCTGCAGATCTGCAAACAGGAAGTGTGTGTGTTTTGGCGTTTGATCGAGAGCTCCTGTGGAACGGGTCACGTGATCCGCCGTGAACATACAGTATCCACTATGAGCACGGCTGGAGTCGTCAATGAAGCTTTGAAGATGAAGGTCCAGTGATGTTTGACATTTGAAGCAGAAGATCAGATGCTGATTTGATTAGTCACATCTGCTCGCTCACCGGAGCGGTTTGGCTGGAGCTGATGCCTGCGTCTACTTCCCCTTCTTTCTAGACCTTTGACCTCTGATAACACCAGAGTCGCTAAGCCAGATCCTCTGGAGCGAGCCGCACTGAGAGCAGGGTTATTGTGTCTAGAGAGCTCTAGACAGAAACATGAAGTGTGATCAGGAGGGCAGTGGGTTTGATTGCTGTGTTTGGATCCAGTGGTTATCTGTTTTAAGAGGGTAGGTTTGAATGCCTGAGATGCTTTCAGCAGCATGTAAGCACACAGATGGCCTGTGGTTGGGAAGGAGGGAGAGGTCGGCTTCATTCATTCGATAAGTGACGCACACACAGCAGGAGATAGATCAGGTGCCGCCTGCTGGTCAGTTTATACATTACAGTAGCAGAGGAACCATAAATGCCAGTTTGTTCCTATGGACCCTGAACTGCAGTGTCCAAACTCTAGTTATTAAAGCATCTTGCTTGGTTTACTTTGTTGTTTTTTGTTTTGGTTTCAATAAGGAGTTTTTTGTTTTGTTTTAATTTTTGTTTACTTGGCTTAGTTTTTTTTTGTTTGTTTTTTTTGTTTTTTGTTTTTTTCAACAAGCAGGTTATTTCTGTTTAGCTTCATTTGATTTGTGTTTTTTTGTGCAATTGATTTTGTTTTCAACAAGTAACGTTAGGTTATTTTTGTTTACATTTCTTGTTTAGCTTAGTTTGGGTTGTGTTTTGTTTTTTGAGTTTTTTGTGGTTTTGGTGCAATTTATTTTTGTTTTGTTTTCAACGAGTAGGCTATTTTTGTTTAGTTTAGCTTAGTTTTTTTGGGGGGGCGTAATTGATATTTGTTTTGTTATGCAGGTTATTTTTGTTTAGCTTAACTTAGTCAAAGTCCCTTTAAGGCCAGTCATGTCACTCGGTGGCCATCTTTGAAACGCCTCTCGGCCATGAAAGTGCAGCTCCTATCACTTTGAATGGGGAAACATTAAATTCTCCCAAACTGTTCACTAAGCTTACAATTAAATTTCATATTTGAAATCACCCGTGAAATCTGACAACTGTGTCATAAATGTAGTTTCTTTTGCTCAAATAGCGTTATAAAACGGATAGTTCTGGTTCTTGATTCTGATTGGCTGAGCCACGTTCGAAGCTGTTGTAAATTACTCTACAAACATACACCTTTGTTTACTTCTGTGTGTTGCTCGGCAACCACTTTGTTGGAACCACAACTGATTCTGAGGAACTACATTGTTTGGTGGAAGAATACTGTTTTTATTACCCCTTAGCTGTTATAAATTCACTGTAAACCACGGCTTCTTGCTTTATTTTTCAGGCTAGATCAGCCAGTGCACATGCGCAGTCCTGAGCGCACGTCTCAGAGCGCTGACTGTTTCCATAGCAACTGGGATACTTCTAACGGCAGCTGCAGTGACGCGCTGACTTTACCGATTAGCGATTGGCTCTTTAATTCAGAAGGCGGGGCTTCCTGCGATTGAGCGGCCATATTGAGCGTTGCATTTTTCCCCATTCAAAACTATACGAGTGACACGTCTTGGGTAATTCTATAGTCTTTGACTTAGATTGGTTGTGTGTGTTTTTTTGTTTGTTTTTTACAATTAGGTTATTTTTGTTTAGTTAAACTTGACTTGGTTTGGGATTTTTTTTGTGTGTCGGTGTGTTTATTGTTTCCAATTGATTTTTGTTTTGTTTTTAACGACTATGTTACTTTTTGTATACATTTTTATATTATCTATTTGCATTAGACTTTATTGTATATAGGCTTTCAGTCCTCCATAATTCAGCTCCAGATTATCTGTATGTAATCCCGATTTGATATCTGTATGTAATTATGAAACCCATATTAATACCAATTTGCTTACTTCTGTGAGAATAGTCACTATGCAAGGTGTGTACTGTGCGAACAATGAAGAATTGGTACGGAGTGTGACAAAACCCACTGTCTGATATCATAAAATTAAATGTGATTATATATGATTAATAGCATGCAAATTGGCATTCAGCCCAAAAGTTACTAACTTGGAACAACTTCCCCCAAATTATCTTTTTTTATTTAAGTTGTAGTCATCTTTAACTGCAGGATGGGAAGAGGTGGATATTATAGTGTAATGCTGTTGCTGTTTCTTGATTCACTTTTAATACACTGGTTTTGTTGTTGTTGTTTTCAGTGGAGAATGGGGAGCACTGTGACTTCACAATCCTTCGAAACATGCTCATCAGGTACATAACTGTGCTTCTACACCAGCACTTATACCTGATGATGGAGCTCAAATTCTTATAATTCCTCCAAGATCACCTTTCAGAAACATCCGTATTAGAGCCATGCATCTGTGGCCTACTCTAATAAACTATTCTTCGAAAGTTTGGGGTCTGTATGTTTGAAAGAATCTCTTATGCTCACCAAGGCAGTATTTGTTTGATCAGAAATATATTAATATTGTGAAATATTATTACAATTTAAAGTAACTGTTTTCTATGTGAATGCATTTTATAATGTAATTTATTCCTGTGATGCAAAGCTGAATTTTCAGCATCATTACTCCAGTCTTCAGTGTCACATGATCCTTCAGAAATCACTCTAATATGCTGATTTGCTGCTCAAGAAACGTTTCTTACTATTAATGCTGAAAACAGTTGTGCTGCTTCATATTTTTGTGGAAGCCATGATTAATAGAAAGAACAGCATTTATGTGAAATAGCATTTTAAATGTCTTTAATGTCTGAGATGGACATGCTGTGATATAAACCTGTCATTTATTTGTTCTCCTCAATCACAGAACTCACATGCAGGACCTGAAGGACGTGACCAACAACGTCCATTACGAGAACTATCGCAGCAGGAAACTGGCCGCTGTCACTTACAACGGCGTCGACAACAACAAAAACAAAGGCCAACTCACAAAGTGAGTGCTTTTCACCAATACAAGCTCCAGAGCCTATTTTAAGCCTTACTTCAAGTGTACACAAACATGACCGATACGGTTTACTGATGTCCGTTTACTGTACATGAAGCAGATGTCTGTGGTTATAATATGCCCATAAAGGATCATTGTGTAAAGACGCCTAAACCTGGATCCCAGAGCTAGACTGACACATGCTAATAATGCTAAAGTCAGCGCAGTGATACTGAGCTGCTCAACACATCCAGGCTTCCTAACAGTCACAGCGGTTCATCCTCGGTACACACCTGGCACTAACCCTCAAATACAGTCCAAACGCTCGCTAACGGCCATTCACTTCCACCGTCACGCGTGTACGGCTCCGTCTGAAGAGCCCCCATCTTAACCAGAGCATAAGGGCTGTTCAGCTGCTAACATTATTTTTTTTCTAACCCCATCTTTTTAATCTCAAAAATCCTAAAAAAAAAAAAAAAAATCATTGAGTAGGACATTTTTGTTTTCATTTTTGCTTAGTTTTATTTTGTTGTTTATTTTATTTTGTTTTGTTTGATCTGGCTTTTGTTTTTTATTATTTATTTTATTTGTTTTGGTTTATCTTTCTTTTTGCATTAAAGCATGCAAAAACATATATTTTTCCTTTCGTCCATGTGTGTCACCTTTTTTTCCCAGAGAGTAATGGTAATGTGCTTCAAACTCATGCTCTATACTGCTCCCTAAATGTTTGCTCCATTCTCATAAGACTTGGTATGTACAGGCTTTCAGTCCTCCATAATCCAGCTCCAGATGATCCGTTTATAATCTTGACTACTTATGTGTGTGATTTAGCAGTACATGTTAATTTGCTGTGATTGTTTGATAAGTGATGTTGGCTTTGTGCTATGTGAGCGGTGTTGATCTTGCGGCTGCACACTAACACCGCTGCAGTACAGCTTACTAACTCAACCTCATTGCACTGGGTCCTCAAGTCTTCCCAGCAGGGTCCTCTCTTCCCTACTGCTCCTGCATCACGGGTCTGTTTGTCTCTAAAGCTCAATCGTGCTCTTTGAGTAAACCGTCTAATGAATGTGTGTTGTGCATCGGCCCGGGCGATGCTTTTGCTCGTGTGTGTGTGTGTGTGGATGTGAACAGGAGCCCACTCGCACAGATGGAGGAGGAGAGGAGAGAACATGTGACGAAGATGAAGAAGATGGAGATGGAAATGGAGCAGGTGTTTGAGATGAAGGTCAAGGAGAAGATCCAGAAACTCAAAGACTCTGAGGGAGAGGTACCACCAGCAATCACCAACAGTTAACTGAAGGCTGTGTATTCTTCATAAATGATTGTTATGGAGTCTGAGTTCCCTCTGCTGGTGTGGTTTCGTCTGTTCAGCTGCAGCGGCGTCATGAACAGATGAGGAAGAACCTGGAGGCCCAGCATAAGGAGCTGGAGGAGAAGAGACGTCAGCTCGAGGAGGAGAAGGTCAGCTGGGAGGCCCAACAACGCATGCTGGAGCAGCAGAAGCTGGACGCTTCCAGGTAGACAAACGCTAACAAAGACACACCAGAGGGCTGCTGATAAACCTAGTGAGAACTGCATATGCATCCTTTGTGAATAAGGAAATCCCAGAATGCATTGCATCAAGCTTAGTAGTAGTAGTGTTTTACTTAGTCCTGAAAGACCCAACTTTATGCATCTTCTGCAAGACCCCCCTTTTCCATTAAACATATTTTATTGGACTGTCCCGGTTTTAATGCAAGTAGAAAACTTTTTATTGAAGTACGCTCACTCAGGGACTTGTTTAGTAAGATTTTACCTGATTTTTTTTTTAATTGTATGTTAATTTTAAAAATCTTGTATAATTTTTGGTTTTATTTTGTGTTTGTAACTAAAGTTTTTTGCCATGAAGATAGCCTTAAAAGCTGACATATGGCAATAAAAAAATAACTACTACTACTTATTTAGTCCTAAAAAGGATAGTTCCATATATACCGCATGTCCAAGTTTAGAATAAATGTGTATATAATAATTTTTAATTGTGAAATTGTTTAATTGTTACAAATGTATTACAGTTTAAAATATATATTTTCTGATTTATTTATTTTAAAATGTCATTTATTTCTGTGATCAAAGCTGAATTTTCAGGATCATTACTCCAATCTTCAGTGTCACATGATCCTTCAGAAATCACTCTAATATGCTGATTTGCTGCTTAATTATTATTGGTGCCCAGTTATTAATAATAATAATTATTTTCAATGTTTTTGGCTGCTTAATACTTGTTCAGGATTCTTTGAATAGAACGTTTATAAGAGCGACATTTATCTGAAATAGAAATCTTTTGTAACATTATAAATGTCTTTACTGTCACTTTCGGTCAATTTAATGTGTCTTTGCTGAATGAAAGTATTATTATTATTATTTTGAGAAGTAGCGTTTGACAGTTTCCACAAAAATATTAAACAGATAAATAATTATAGATAATAAATAACTAAATAAAATACACATTTTATTTTTTTAAAGAAATTTTAATTCCACAAAAATATAAAGCAGCACAACTGTTTTCAACATTGATAATAATCAGAAATGTTTCTTGAGCATCATATTAGAATGATTTCTGAAGGAACATGTGACACTGAAGACTGGAGTAATGATGCTGAAAATTCAGCTTTGATCACAGCAATAAATTCTATTTCAACATGTAGTCAAATAGAAAACATTTATTTTAAATTGTACCATTTCATAATATTAAAAAACACTATAATATTGACTATAATAAGGCGCTTTTAAAAAAAAAACTGAAATATTTTATTTCAAACGTTTGACCAGTAGTATAATTTAAAAGATTGTATAATCATTTACAATCATATTTCGTTATGTTATAAATTGTGCCTGTCAATGTTTATTTCCTCTAATTTCCATTTTTCTTATTTTCAATCCTAAAGGACCTTGGAAAAGAACAAAAAGAAGAAGATCTTTTAAACCACTTGGACCATCACCACATCCTAGTTGCCAATGAAACCAGCCGGGACCCTCAGTCAGTCTGTCGACCAAAACCATACATTTATATAAAGCCCTATGGTTTTGTTTTATTTCATTCGTTTTTTTTGTGGGGACGCTGTGTCTCTGTGTGCCCCACTGACCTGGAAACACTTATCTCTGTCCACCCATTAGGCTCTTTTTCCACATCTAAAGCATCGGTTTATTCACCAGACCTCACAGAAACTGAGAGCGTAAAACAAATAAAACATACAAACTCAGAGATATGCAATATTGTTAGGATTTTGAATTTGTAAAGCGTCAAATTCCCCTCCTGCACCGTGTGTCTGTTTAGTGATTTTAGATCCGAGGTCACTTCCTCCTCCTCTCAATAAAGGCTGAATCTTACCTCAGGCATTTCTGGCCTTTAAACAACGACCTTTTTGTGGCTTCTTCTTTTCCCCTTCCCGAAATGTTAAGCTCTTCCAATATTTGTGTAATTTAAATTATTTAGCCACGGACCTTAGCCATTCATGAAATGTGTTTTTCAATTACTATTATTTTGTCAGTTTGTTTCTCATATAAAGTTCCAGTTCACTGTTTTAAATGCTTGTGCATCTACACATCCTTTATGAATGTCTCATGATTTGTCCATGGATCGACATTATGCAGTAGAGGATTCATGACACGTGAGAGATTTGTTGATGCGATGTTTCCTGCTCTTCCTCATGTAAACTGATTCAGGAACAGTGAGCTGGCGTTCTTGGCCAGTTGATGTGTGTTTTTCTCTCTATAGGCACGAGTTCCCATCAGAGCTGGCCTCCCCGATACCATGCTTAGCTCTCGGTGATGTACTTCTGCAACTTTTTTATCATTTTGTTTCTCTTTGTTTTGCTTTTTCATTTTTATTGTACAAAGTCACAAAATAAAGTTGTGATGATGCCATTTGAATAGTATGAGTTGTTTTGTTTGCTGCTTGTCATTAATGGAAAAAGTCAATCAAGACAAAAGATGTGTTGACCGCTGTATGTAGTTGTAACTGACGCTTACAGGGGGGAAATACAATGCTGGGCTATTGATGTTTATTGTATGTGCATTACATTTCATACGGAGGAGTCAGAGGTATTGTGGTAATTGACAACATGCCACAGATGCTGCGCACTGAGCTCAGTGAATGCAGCTTTATAAAGGCCAGGACATGACGTGTCTCGTTCAGGAACAGGTTTGGCAGGAAGGGGGCAGCAAATACTGTGTGAAATAGGTGAGCTGCCTCTTCAACTTTACATTCATTATGATCACATTTTTGAAAGTTGAATATTAGACTTTTGGAGAAATGTCCTAAACCAACTCTCAATTTAAAATGTTTGTGTATATACAAACTACTTTTTAAAAGTTTGTTAGGTTTTGTTTTGTGTTTTGTTTCATTTTCAGCAACCACTATTCTAAAAATATTTTTTATACAAGTTCTCCTATGAAGTGTTTGTTTTCAGTAACCACAAATCTATAACTTATTTTTATACAAACATATTTAAAAAAATAAAAATAGTATACAAAGTTTTTTTGTCTTTTGGCAGCTACAGTACCAATCTAAACATGTTTTTATAAAAATTCTCCTGAAGAGTTTATGTTTTGTATTCTTGTTGGTGATTGCTGAAACACAAACACATGCACGCACCCACAAAAAAACAATCTAAAAAAGAAAGAAAGAAAATAACATTTTTGTTGTGTTTTCAACAACCACAATCAACATTTTTTTTTTTACAAATTCTCCAATGAAGTGTGTTTTTCTTGTTTTTACCATCTAAAACTTTTATACAAATATATTTAAACAAAACAATTTCAATATATTTTGTTTGTTTTATTTTCAGAAACCAACAATCTACAAATATATATTTTTATACAAATTCGATACCGATACTTCACTCGTACTGCGTCTGCTAAGGTGATCGCGTGATGGGGAAAACTCTTTTTTTCTCCGAATAGTTCAAGTTCAAGTCTGCTTTATTGTCAATTCTTCCACATGTACAGCACATACACACAGAGAATTGAAATTGCGTTACTCTCAGACCCTTGGTGCATACAGATAACACTAACAGTAGAACATAAAATACAGATAGATACAGATTAAATATAAATACAACTATACAAATAAACAAATAAGGTCATGTAAAAAAAATTTTTTTTAAATAAAGCAGCACAGGGCACATGGCAGATAGAGTGCAAACCAGTGAAGTAAACAAACAGTGCAGATATAATGATTGTAGTGCAAA